>NC_054492.1:32325810-32328310 GCF_017639515.1 Carcharodon carcharias | reverse complement strand
GTGTATGTGTTTGTGTTTGTGTGTGTGTATGTGTGACTGTGTATGTGTGACTGTGTATGTGTTTATGTGTATGTGTGTGTGTTTATGTGTGTGTGTGTGTGTATGTGTGACTGTGTATGTGTTTATGTGTATGTGTATGTGTGTGTGTTTATGTGTATGTGTATGTGTGTGTGTTTATGTGTGTTTGTGTGTGTGTGTGACGGTGTATGTGTTTATGTGTGTGTGTATGTGTTTATATGTGTGTGTGTGTGTCTGACTGTGTATGTGTTTATTTTTGTGTGTGTGTGTGTATGTGTGACTGTGTATGTGTTTATGTGTGCGTGTGTGTGTGTTTATGTGTGTGTGTGTATGTGTGACTGTGTATGTGTTTATGTGTATGTGTGTGTGTTTATGTGTGTGTGTGTGTGTTTATGTGACTGTGTATGAGTTTATGTGTATGTCTTTGTGTGTGTGTGTGTGTTTATGTGCGTGTGTCTATGGGTGTGTGACTGTGTATGTCTTTATGTGTATGTGTATGTGTGTGTGTTTATGTGTGTGTGTGTATGTGTGTGTGTGACTGTGTATGTGTTTATATGTGTGTGTGTATATGTGCGACTGTGTATGTGTTTATGTGTGTGTGTGTATGTGTATGTGTGAGTGTGTATGTGTTTATGTGTGTGTATGTGTGTGTGTTTATGTGTGTGTGTGTGTGTGTGTGTGACTGTGTATGTGTTTATGTGTGTGTGTGTGTGTGACTGTGTATGTGTTTATGTGTGTTTGTGTGTGTGTGTGTGTGACTGTGTATGTGTTTATTTGTGTGTGTGTGTGTATGTGTGACTGTGTATGTGTTTATGTGTATGTGTATGTGTGTGTGCTTATGTGTGTGTGTGTGTGTTTATGTGACTGTGTATGTGTTTATGTGTATATGTATGTGTGTGTGTGTGTGTTTATGTGTGTGTGTGTATGTGTGTGTGTGACTGTGTATGTGTTTATGTGTATGTGTATGTGTGTGTGTTTATGTGTGTGTGTGTATGTGTGTATGTGTGACTGTGTATGTGTTTATGTGTATGTGTGTGTGTGTGACTGTGTATGTGTTTATGTGTATGTGTTTATGTGTGTGTGTGTGTGTGTATGTGTTTATGTGTGTGTGTGTGCATGTGTGACTGGGTATGTGTTTATGTGTATGTGTGTGTGTTTATGTGTGTGTGTGTGTATGTGTTTATGTGTGTGTGTGTATGTGTGTGTGTGGCTGTGTATGTGTTTATGTGTGTGTGTGTATGTGTGACTGTGTATGTGTTTATGTGTGTGTTTATGTGTGACTGTGTATGTGTTTATGTGTATGTGTGTGTGTTTATCTGTGTGTGTGTGTGTGTTTATGTGTGTGTGTGTGTGTGTGTGTGACTGTGTATGTGTTTATGTGTGTGTGTGTGTGTGTGTGACTGTGTATGTGTTTATGTGTATGCGTATGTGTGTGTGTATGTGTGACGGTGTATGTGTTTATGTGTATGTGTTTATGTGTATGTGTATGTGTGTGTGTTTATGTGTGTGTGTGTGTATGTGTGACTGTGTATATGTTTATGTGTGTGTGTGTGACTGTGTATGTGTTTATGTGTGTGTGTGTATGTGTGACTGTGTATGTGTTTATGTGTGTGTGTGTTTATGTGTGCGTGTGTATGTGTGATTGTGTATGTGTTTATGTGTATGTGTGTGTGCTTATGTGTGTGTGTGTGTGTTTATGTGACTGTGAATGTGTTTATGTGTATGTGTATGTGTGTGTGTGTGTGTATATGTGTGTGTGTGTATGTGTGTGTGTGACTGTGTATGTGTTTATGTGTATGTGTATGTGTGTGTGTTTATGTGTGTGTGTGTGTGTGACTGTGTATGTGTATGTGTGTGTGTGTGTATGTGTTTATGTGTGTGTGTGTGTGTGTTTATGTGTTTGTATGTGTGTGTGTGTTTGTGTGTGTGTGTGTTTGTGACTGTGTATGTGTTTATGTGTATGTGTTTGTGTGTGTGTGTGTGTATGTGTGACTGTGTATGTGTGACTGTGTATGTGTGACTGTGTATGTGTTTGTGTGTGTGCGTGTATGTGTGACTGTATGTGTTTATGTGTATGTGTATGTGTGGGTGTTTATGTGTGTGTGTGTGTGTGTATGTGTGACTGTGTATGTGTTTATGTGTATGTGAACGTGTGTGTGTTTATGTGTGTGTGTGTATGTGTGACTGTGTATGTGTTTATGTGTCTGTGTGTGTATGTGTGACTGTCTATGTGTTTATGTGTATGTGTATGTGTGTGTGTTTATGAGTGTGTGTGTGTGAATGTGTGACTATGTATGTGTTTATGTGTGTGTGTGTGTGTGTGTATGTGTGACTGTGTATGTGTTTATGTGTATGTTTATGTGTGTGTTTTTATGTTTGTGTGTGTGTGTATGTGTGACTGTGTATGTGTTTATTTGTATGTGTGTGTGTGTGTGTGTGTATGTGTTTATGAGTGTGTGTCTGTATGTGTGACTGTGTATGT
>NC_054492.1:27135810-27208310 GCF_017639515.1 Carcharodon carcharias | reverse complement strand
TTGTTTGTATGTATGGGAGAGGGCGGTCATAAACATGACTCCTGTCAAGGAAGAGAGAGATATGTGAGTCATGATGTTTAACCCATAATTGAGATACAACAGTGTCATTCGACAAAATTTGACACAGAGCCCAACAGAGATACAACAGGTGATCAAACACTCGGCCAAAGAGGTAAGTTATGAGGCGCATCTGTAAAGAGGATGGAGGGAATTCCAGAGTTTAGGGCCTAGTTGGCTAATAGCATGCATATCTGCCACTGGGCGATGGAAATTGGGGATGCGTACCAGCTCAAAATTGGAGGAAGGCAGAGATCTCTGAGAGTTGTGGTGCTGGAGGAGAAAATGTGGCAGAATATTGCGAGCTTTTGAACTGATCATTCACAAGGTTCCCAGCTGATATTGGGAGGATCACAGCAATCCTTTGGGAATGAGGTATTAAGATGAACACGTGATTCTAGCAACATAGGCAGCATTAACAGAACTGGCAGTCAAGGCTGAGTGTGAACTCCAGGATGTTGGTACCAGCAGCTATGGAATATTGTTAGATTGAAAAACTGGGCTGGGAGAAGATGATGTTGCTAAATATTGGCAATGTCAATTTTCTGGATGGGCTAAAGGTTAAGGAAAATTATCAAGAGGAAAGTGACAAGCAAATTCTTTAAAAACTATTAAACGTGTGGCACATATAGGAATTAACATTTGGAAGATCCTTTTTTTTATCACAAACAGCTAACATGAGGGCTTGAGACTCAAATGAGGTCTTGGACAGCTGCCCTGTCAGCTGTACCCCTCTGCCTTGCATCCACCAGGTTCTGACGGTTAAAATAGACCTCTACATGTGTGCTGGTGGCTGGTAGCACCCAAGTCTAAACCAATTTCTTTAGATTCTTGTGACCAATTAGACTAAGAGGAATTCACCAAAGCTCTTTCGATAGCACCTTTCAGATCCATGACCACGTCCACCTAGAAGAACGAGGGCAGCAGATAGATGGGAACACCACCATCTGGAAGTTCCCCTCCAAGCCACTCACCATCCTGACTTGGAAATATATCGCCGTTCCTTCACTGTCACTGGGTCAAAATCCTGGAACTCCCTCCCTAACAGCACTATGGGTGTACCTACACCACATGGACTGCAGCGGTTCAAGAAGGCAGTTCACCAAGGGTAACTAGGGATGGGCAATAAATGCTGGCCCAGCCAATGATGCCAACATTCCGTGAATGAATAAACAAAGAAGAAATGTCTTCATTCAGGGGCTTGTGAATTTTTGGAATCCTCTACCCAGAAAGCTGTGGGTGCTCAGTAGTTGAGGCTATCAATACTGAGATGGATAGATTTTTGGTCTCTAAGGGAATCAAGGGATATGGGGATAGGGTGGGAAAGTGGAGTTGAGCTACAGGATCAGCCATAATTTTATTGATTAGCGGAGCAGCCTTGAGGAAAAGCATTCCTGCTTTTATTCAATTTTTATTTTTTATGTTCTTATGTTCAATCCTATGTTGTCAGTTAGCTCATCTGGCATTAAGTCATGAAGGAGTTTAAAAAGAAGTCCTCCAGCTAAACGTTTGGAAGACCACAGCCAGCTTTTTGGTTCCCAGCATAAATTCCATTCCCTTGCCACTGACTCCAATCTTCCTTCCTCATATAAAAGCAAAAAACTGCGGATGCTGGAAATCCAAAACAAAAACAAAAATACCTGGAAAAACTCAGCAGGTCTGGCAGCATCTGCGGAGAGGAACACAGTTAACCTTTCGAGTCCGAATGACCCTATAACAGAACTAAGTAAAACTAGAAGAGAGGTGAAATATAAGCTGGTTTAAGGTAGGGTGGGACAAGAAGAGCTGGATAGAGGTCCAGTGATAGGTGGAGATAACCAAAAGATGTCACAGACAAAAGGTCAAAGAGGTGTTGAAGGCGGTGATATTATCTAAAGGAATGTGCTAATTAAGGGTAGAAAGCAGGCCGAGCAAGGTACAGATAGCCCTAGTGGGGGTGGGGTCGGGGGAAGGGATCGAAATAGACTAAAAGGTAGAGATAAAACAATGGATGGAAATACATTTAAAAATAATGGAAGTAGGTAGGATAAGAAAAATCCATATAAATTATTGGAAAAAACAAAAAGGAGGGTGAAAATTGGAAAGGGGGTGGGGATGGAGGAGAGAGTTCATGATCTAAAATTGTTGAACTCAATATTCAGTCCAGAAGGCTGTAAAGTGCCTAGTCAGAAGATGAGGTGCTGTTCCTCCAGTTTGCGTTGAGCTTCACTGGAGCAATGCAGCAGGCCAAGGACAGACATGTGGGTAAGAGAGCAAGGTGGAGTGTTGAAATGGCAAGCGACAGGGAGGTCTGGGTCATGCTTGCAGACAGAGCGAAGGTGTTCTGCAAAGCGGTCACCCAGTCTGCGTTTGGTCTCTCCATTGTAGAGGAAACTTATTCTACTGCATTCGTTGCTTCCATTGCAGTTTCCTCTACATTGGAGAGACCAAACGCAGACTGGGTGACCGCTTTGCAGAACACCTTCGGTCTGTCCGCAAGCATTACCCAGACCTCCCTGTCGCTTGCCATTTCAACACTCCACCCTGCTCTCATGCCCACATGTCTGTCCTTGGCCTGCTGCATTGTTCCAGTGAAGCCCAATGCAAACTGGAGGGACAGCACCTCATCTTCCAACTTGCTCGTCCTGCTTTCTACCCTTAATTAGCACAGTCCTTAGATAATATCATCACCTTCAACACCTCTTTGTCCTTTTGTCTGTGACATCTTTTGGTTATCTCCGCCTATCACTGGCCCTCTATCCAGCTCTTCTTGTCCCATCCCCACCCCCACGTCCCCCTTAAACCAGCTTATATTTCACCTCTCTTCTATTTTTACTTAGTTCTGTTGAAGGATCATTTGGACTCGAAACGTTAACTGTGCTCCTATCCACAGATGCTGCCAGACCTGCTGAGTTTTTCCAAGTATTTTTGTTTTTGTTTTGTTCCTCCCTCATATGCTCACTCAGTCTGGGCTTGGTCACATGAAGCATTGGCATACTGTTCAGCCCAGAGCTGAACTTCAAATAGCACAATCCATCCATCACCAAGGTGCTCACTTCCAGCCTTTGAAACATTCCCATGGAACCAAACATTAGTACGCGCGTGAGAGGAGTGGAGAAAATTGTGTGTGTATGTGTGCGTGTGTGTCTTTGTGTGCATGAGTGTGAGAGTATGTGTGAGTGTGAGTGAGAGTGTGTGAATGAGAGTGTGTAAGTGAGTGAATGTGAGGGGAGTGTGTGTGTGTGAGAGAGAGTGTGTAAATCTTCAACTCTGGGTTGTCATGGGAAGGAGCAATGGGGTACAGGCAGATCTTTCTTTGACAGTAACGACAACACAGTGAAATGTCCATTCTACAAGCACCACTTGGCTCTGTTCAGCTCAGGTGAGTCCTCGCTTTTAATCTCAGCGACCTGCCATTTCAAATGTCTCCTTTCTCAATTTGAAACCGTTTTCTCTTTTTATCTTCTGCTGGGATGTAATGAATCCTTGTAATGATCTAGGAGGTGGGTAAATTTAAACAGCTGTACAATGGAGCCTGCTCTCTTCTTGAGCCAAAGTGAATTGTGAAGCACCTATCTGGGTAACACATACCTTGAGAGAATGGCACCATTGTCCAGTTAACTCCCCTTCCAAACACTTCTCAAATAACTTGTGTGCCTCTCCTGATGAACAGGCAATGACAGCTGATAGTGTTCTCTGAAGTGCTTTTTCTCTTGATGATCATATTGCCCACTTATTTTCAAGTGATCACCTATTTGATGGTATTTATGCAAAGGAGCTTCTTCAGGTTTTGTGGGGAAGAGCCTGACTAGAGGCCATCAATATAAGATAGTCACCAAGAAATACAATAGAGAATTCAGGAGACGCTTAGTCACCCAAAGAGGGGTAAGAATGTGGAATTTGCAACCATAGGGAGTTGCTGAAGTGAATAGTATGGAAGCATTTAAGGGGAAATTGGACAAGCATCTGAGAAGGAAGGGGATAGAGGGTTACGATGATTTAGGTGAGGAAAGATGGGAGGAGGCTCGATTGGATTGTTACAACTGGGTGAGAAAGTTCCCTTCTTTTCTCACTCCCTGTTTGATCCTAACAGAGTTTGTAATTTTAAAGGGTTTGCTTGCCAATTCTGCAAGTGTTTAACTGTTTACATGCTGTGATCATGAAAGAACCAATTAGACAAGTTTTCTTGAGTTTAACAAAGTAAGAGGCTAGTTTTATTACACTAAAAACCCACCTGGGTAAAATATAAAAATACATCCCAATTTCCACAAACATGCACTGGAAAAACACTGACACAGATACAAATTACAGAGGAGCAAGGGTAGATTTGATCAAATTAGAGTTCAGAAAAAAATTAAAGAAACTCACAGCTCATAGCTAACTGTCTTGCCTAGCTGCCGATAAGATTCAATGTCTTGCTTTCAGAGTTAAAGCTGTTTAAAATTGTAGCTGGTATTTTCTTCTTCCCTGGACGCTGCTGTGAAATTGAATTTTTCCTTTTTAAAATCTCTGTCTACTGCAGCAATGAAGATACAAGAAAATTTAGCAGACAGGGCTCAGTCTATGGATAGAGAGAAAGAGCAGGAGGCTTCCCTTCTCTCGATTGCTGCTGATGTTGTTCCCCTAGAAGGTGCTTCAAATACACACAAAAGGCTTGGTTGCTCACAAGACTTCTCTCCAGCTGCCAGTATTTCCAAAAAAAATTGTATTTTCCACTGATAACTCGATTAGCTCATCTGGAGAGCTATCTTAGAAAAAGAATCAAGTTCTTTGTCCAAGACATTAACCTTTGAATGGCTCATTTTCCATTGTTGAATACTGTGGATGCCTCTATAGATAAGGCATGAAAAGGGTTGTTTACAAATCCCCAGGGAAGCCATTGTCTATAATGAATTTGTAGACTTGTTGTCTTTGATATAGTGATGTAATTAGATTTGGCCATCTTGCTGTAGTTTTGAAATCACTTCAGTCTGTCTCAAAGAAAATCTTTCTTTTTAGAAGTCTAATATTTGACATAAGCATATCTTCATAACAGGAGCATAAACACTACAATGGACTGGTTGGGATGAATGGCCTGTTTCTGTGCCATATTTTCTGTAACTCTAAGTTGTACATTGATTGAAACTGTTCTTCATTCAGTTAGCAGTGGGGTGTGGGGAGGGCACGGGGAGGTCAAGGATCCTATAGCTGCCCTCAGTACCCTTCACTGCATCAGGGAAGAGGGGAAGAAGAAAACTGGGTTTCTGTTCCTGGTTGCCATTTGGTTCAATCCACTGGAGAGTATATGTCAAGGTTGGGTGAGCTGTGATGGTTCCTGTGGTTGAAGAGCCTGCTGACACTCACTACTGGAGCTGAAGACTGATGGCCAATCCCTAACCACCCCCTTGTGTCCAAGCAACAGTTGGTGCCTTTAAAAAATTGAGGGGTTGGAGTAGTTGAATCCTTCATTCTGTTAATGCCAGGGCTCTGTAGGAAGGAGAGGCAAAGCACAGTAACAGCTTTCCTTGGCTCAGGGTTAGCAAGGTTTCATGGTCCACAGAAATCCCAGCACAACTCCACTCCAGCCATAGGGGTGTCAGCAAGGCTGGAGAAATCCGAACTCTTCAGCCTTAAAAGGAGAAAACTGTGAGTCAGTATTATAGAAAAATAGATGTCTGGAAATGGAATAGAAAAGGATAAAACCAGAAAATTAAACGATGTTACATGTGGGGAATAGATTCTGAGAGGTGTCTTAAAAGTGAATTTAGGATGGCATTTGATCCTTTTTGCAGAGGGACATCTGTGCATGATGTGGACTGCTGGATATAATTTTAGAGCACACTAGAGTTCCTGCATTCAGACTGGGCACCGCGCACCTCAGGAAAGCCTTGGAGGGGATACAGCCTAAACTGGTGCTGGGTTAAATTATGAGGACGGGTTGCATAAACCTGATTTGTATTCCCTTGAATTTAAAAGATTGAGGGGTGATCTGATCGAGGCGTAAATGATCAAAGGACCTGATAAGGTATTGTAGAGAACCAATTCCCCTGATGGGGAGGTCAAGAACAAGGGACATTATCTTTAAATTCAAACTAGGCAACTCAGGGAGTGAAATCAGAAAGCACTTGATCACATAAAGGGTAGTGGAAATCTGGAACTCACTTCCCTGAAAAGCTGTGGATCCTGGGGGGTCAATTGGATCTTTCAATATAGAGATTGGTAGATTTTTGTTGGGTAAAGATATCAAGGGATATGAAGTGATGACAGCTAAAGGGAGTTAAATCCCAGATAAGGCTTGATCTGATTGAATGGTGGAACAGATTTGAGGGGCTGAACAGCCTCCTCCAATTCCTATAATCCTATGTATAATTAAAGAGTCTGGAATTAGTTAAGAACCAATTGTAGACAATAATGGGGAGACTGCAGCATCATCCTGACTGGCTGAGCTAAGAAGAGCTGAACAACTCCGATTCTGGGAACATATCGATGACATAAAGGGATTTGGGGATAATGTGGGAAAAAGGTGTTGAAGTGGATGAACACCCATGATCTGATTGAATGGCGGAGCAGGCTCAGTGGGCTGAATGGCCTACTCCTGCTCCTATGTTCCGATAGGAAAAGGAAGAGGCCATTCAGCCCTTCAAGCCTGATCAATCATTTAATGAGATTATGGCTGTAATCTGTAATGATCCTGTGATGTGTTCCCCAAAGACAAACTATATGGAGATTTTGATTGAATATATAGTTAAGTGATCCTTTGTTTCAGCTCTGTCATCTAATTGAACAACCATGAGTGTATTTGGAATAACTGTGCATTACTCTAATTTCATAACAAATTCTTCAGCACTCCCAAATCTCTGTAAGGAGAAACCAAGTTGGCAATTTGATCTGGACAAGACCAGCTCATTACTTTATAAAACATTGTTTATTATTCATTTGACAGAATACTCCATGCATCAGTGGTCTGACATTCCCTCCCTGGGGGCTGGATTTTGATTGGTGACAAGAGGCTCCCTGATCACATACTTTCTCCCTGCCTCGTTAAACTGATTTGTAAAGTTACCGTGAGCAATTCCTGTTTTCTTTAAGACGGTTTCTGGAGAGTACTTTTTCTTCTCTGTTTTGCTTCTGTCCTTCGGATATCGGAAAGTACAGGCTAAAACGCTGAGCCTGCTGACTATTCAACTGCACATGTATCGCAGTTGAACTTGATGGTCACCTGACCTGACAACCACCATTCGAAGGAAAGTGGCGGGTGTTGGGGGCGGGGTTGGGGGTTGCGAGGGAGATGGGTAATGGAATTAAATAGTGGGTAAAGTAACATTCCTGGCACATTGTTGGTTATGTTACTTGGTTGGTAAATCTGGAGGCCTGGATTCAGTGTATGTGAGTTCAAATCCCACTGGGAACTTTAATACTTTGAAACTTTTTTAAAAATCTGAAAACAAAAAAAAATCAGCAAAACTAACCACATAGTTGTGATGCTATTATTAGTTTTAAAAAAAAGCTGGTATTAGTTAAATAAAAAGTGACCATGAAGCTGTGGATTGTGGCAAAAAACCAACTAGCTCACTAATGTCCTTTAAAAGGAAAGACTTGCATTTATGTAGCACCTTTCACAGCCTCAGGATCCCCCAAAGCACTTTACAGCCAATGAAGTCCTTTTGAAGTGCGACTGCTGTTGTAATGTAGGAAATGCAGCAACAAATTTGTGCACAGCAAGCTCCCACAAACAGCAGCAGCGTGATAATGAGTGGGTAATCTGTTTCTGTGATGTTGATTAAGGGATAAATATTGGGCAGGATTCTAGAGAGAGTACCTCTGCTCCTCTCCAAAATAATGCAATGTGATCGTTCATGTCCGCCAGGGAAGGCACACAGGGCCCTGGTTTGATGTCTCAACTGAAAGACGGCACATCCAGTATTTGCAGCACTCCCTCAGTATTTCACTGTGAGTAACTTCCTGAATTCTTGTGTTTAAATCTCTCGAGTGGGTCTTGAACTAACAATCTTTTGACTTAGAGGCAACAGTGTTACACAGTGAGTCACTTTACTGGGTCTGAGGCCATATGTGACACCAGTCCTGCACCAACATAGCTTATTCTTAATTGCCCTCCGGGGTGGTCTAGGAAGTCTCTCAATCAGGGCAACTAGTGATGGAGCTAAAAGTGCCAGTCCTAGAATCTTAGAAAGGTTACAGCATAGAAGGAGGCTATTTGGCCTATCATGTCTTTGCTGGTTCTCCGTAAGAACAATTCACCTAGTGCCACTCCCCTGCCTTTTCCCTGTAGCTCTGCAAATTTTTTCTCTTTCGATAATGATCCAATTCTGTTTTGAAAGCCATGATTGAATATACCGTTCAGGCAGTGCATTCCAGTCCCTAACCCCTCGCTGAATAAAAAGCTTCTCCTCATGTTGCTGTTACTTCTTTTGACAATTACCTTAAGTCTGTGCCCCCTGGTACTCGATCCTTCCACCAGTAGGAACAGTTTCTCTCTATCTACCCTGCCCTTCCCCCTCATGATCTTGAACACTTCTATCAATCTCCTCTCAATCTTCTCTTCTCCAAGGAGAACAGTTCCAACTTTTCCAACCTACTCAGGTAACTGAAGTTCCTCATCCCTGGAACCATTCTCGTGAAACATTTCTGCACCCCCGCTAAAGCTGGCAATGCCTGCATTCTCACAAGTGCTTTTAATAAAAAGGTTTTTTCCTCCCTAAATCACGGGTTCTATGGCCAATTGTAGCATTCTTACTGTCACCCTGACCTTGGCCCAGACACCGTGTAGGTCTGTAAGGCTTTAACCAGTCACTGGATAAACCTGCTGACCCATCAGAACAGCCTGTAGGCAGTCTGTTGCACCATTTTATCTTTAAATCCATGACTTAACACAACCCGTGCTTTTATTCTCGCCCTCTCTCTCCCTGCCTCACTTGTTTTCTGTGTCAAACCAGCAGACCTACAGTCGCCAGGCATTGACAGGCTGTCGCCAGACTGCAGAAGTGTGGGCAGAGTCCAACGATACTGAGACTCCAGGGCAGATGACAAATGCCCACAGGCTTGGCTGAAGCTGGAAATCCTTTGACAAGTCAGAGTCTGTGTGACATTTTCCCTTTCTTTTCCTCCCTCTCTTCTTTGTTTGTTCTCTTCACAGATGGAGCCCTACAGCAAAAAGTACAAATAAAAGGCCTCATAGCACTGCTGAAATTAACATAGTTGCCATCAATGCTGGCTGAGATAAAACAGGCTGCCACAAAGAGACTGACAGTGACTTGTTACTCTTTGTGGGCCCTCCCCTTGACTCAGATCATTGGATTTTCTAAAGCATCAAACACCCACATCTAAACAGGGCATTACTTTCACCTGGGCCTCCTGCCAGGGTCAGAGAGTGTCTGTTTAAACCAGAGCAACTAAGGTAAGCATCACACAATGGAAAGCTCCTCTGCTGTTTCTTAACTTAACCCATAACTTTCAATCGCCAGAACGTAAGAAAATTGGAGCTGGAATGGACCGGACAGCTCTCGAGCCTGCTCCAACAGTCAATAAGATCATGATTCATTTTCTACTTCAACTCTACCATCCCCATATCCTTTGATTTCTTTAATGTCCAAAAATCTATCGACCTCTGTCTCGAATGAACTGAATGGCTGAGCATCTACAGCTCTAGTCTGGAGTGGAGAAAACCAAAGATTCACAACCATCTGAGTGAAGAGATTTCTTCTTATCTTGGTGCGAATGGTTGATCCCCTATCTTGAGACAAATGTCTCATGTTCTAAACTCTCCAGCCAGGGGAAAGGGCCTCTCCTGACCAGTCGTCTAAGCAATTTCTCTTCACCTGACCTCTGACATTGCTTCCCAAGTCTCAACAGCCCACTCTCTGACCTCTAGTGTACTGCTCATACCGACTTCCTGCATGGAACTACGGGACAACCCTTGTGTAGCCCCTAAATGCGCCACTAACATTGGGGTCAAGGGGTAAGGTGCATTCCTGAAAGAAGTGGGGATGTCACAATATGGGGGTAGAAATGGGTGCTCATTGAGCCTGTCCAGCAGGTCTAAAAGGGGTGCAGAACATACCAGCTCAGCAGTGGGACAACCTGTGCCAACCTAATCAGACACTGCTTCCACTGCTAAATTCATAGGGCCTATCTTTAGGCATCCTGAGCAGATGTCCAAAACAGGCATTAGGCCCATTGACTATGTTAATGAGGGGCCTAACACCTGCCTCAGGAGCCTTCCAGACATTTCTCAGTACCGTTTTCAGGAGGAGCTGTGCTCTAACAGGCAGCTGTCAATGAACAGGTAAATTTGTTTTCCTCTACAACTTATTAATCTGGAGCAAGGGACAGTCTTCCTCCAGGCTCCAAAATATTCCTGCCAGCAATGACCTACCCTATCCCTGCCCCCGCTTCATGCTGCCCTGCTCCTCCCTGGACCTACCTGATGTTATTGGTGAGGCAATTGACCCTCAAACTGGATCATCCTGAAGGGTGAGCTGCCAGCGAAAGGGCATTAATCACAGCAGCTTGCCTGGAACGTATGGACAAGTCGAATTTCAGGCCAGCCTCGGCCGTATCTGTGTGTGTGAGTACATTTCCTCATCCTTCACTTCCTCCAACAATCTTCAGGCAGTTAATATTCCAGCTTGCCCAATTAATATTTCTCGATTCACTTTTTGTTCACCTTAATCCTCTGGCCATTGAAGATGTCCAACTCTTTGGACTTTGACCCTTCATTTGGTTTTTCAGTATCCCAAAAGTGGGCTACTGCTTCACCAACTACCTACGGGCATAGTGAACTTCTTAAGGAAGACCTGTGGGTTTTTTTAAAGGAAGTACAAATAAAGATACTGATCAAAAGATGGCTGATACTGTAAATTGACCACTTTCTGGAAAATTCCAATGTGGATTATACTGACAGACCTGTCCTGAGATCATGGAATTTCGTACCTGAAGAGGTGCCGAGGCCCACTTCAAATGGTGAGACTTGAAAGAAAGATTTGGAAAATGCAAAAGGCTCGACTTTAATTTCCTGTGTTTGTGGAGACAATGGACTGTTTCCTACATTACGTCAGAAATCCAAAATACTCAGAATGTGTTCAAAAAGAGTTCTGAGATGAAAGCAAAATGGACTGTGGAACGCAAGACATGCCAATTTCCCCTCCTGGGAATACACAGAGAAAATGGGTTAAAACTGACTGAAGACCCGTGTGGGACAGTGACTGAAGCAAGAAACAAGAAGCAACACCAGTCAGTGCCCCCTGCAGAGGCAGGCGATCTCTCTCTCTCTCTCTCTCTGTATTGCTGGAGACAAGTTGTCTAGCAGGCAGCAAGCATAAAGAAACAGGACAGCCTCTTCAGTTACCCCGGCGGAGACAACCAAGTCACCCCTCCCTCTGGGAACAAGCCAGCAAGCGTTTCCAATGGACCGCGTAACTGCCAAAGTCAGCTCCACCAAAATCACCCAACTTAACGGCCACAACTTACCACCGTCTATCTTTGTAACTTTAATTTGGACTCTTAACTTCCATTTCTGGTGTGTGTGCATGTGTGCGGGTGTGCATGTGTGTGTGTATATATGTATGTATATATATATATTATATAGATGTAGGGGAAAGGTATCCACAGGGAAAGAATTTTAAACAAATCTTTGTTGCCATCAACTTGCAGGGTTTGAATAAAAAGGGGAGCCAGCTCATTCTTCCTCACCCAGTCGTAACATGCAGTTTAACAAAAAAAGCTAAAACCATGCTCTCCAAGTCCTTGGGTTTTTGGGTGCAACCTATTTTATTACAGATAATATAATGAAATGAATCTCATGTGGGGTAGTGTTAGTCTGAGAGTGGGTAGCTGCTCTGTAGCCCCGCCTCATTCCTGTTGATCCACAACTTTTCACTTGGAAGCGTGAGAACATAACTCAGGGACACAAGCGCACCAAACGTTCACTCAGGTCCTGAGGGAGGTGAGTCTTGGTGCCTATCCCTGATGATCTGCCTAAAATTGAGGACGTGTCCTTATGAATAAACTATTCTAAGTACATGTCTTCACTATCAAGGACACAAGTAACATCCTGGAAGTAGCTGTAAATCAGGAAATGGAAGGGAGGGAGGAACTCGGGAAAATTACAATCACCAGGGAAGTGGTAATGAGCAAATTGTTGGGGCTGCAGCCTGATAAATCCCCAGGTCCAGATGGTCTTCACCCTAAGGTCTTAAAAGAAGTGGCTAGTGAGATAGTTGAAGCACTGGTTTTAATTTTCCAAAATTCCCTAGGTTCAGGGAAGGTTCTATTAGATTGGAAAATAGCAAATATAACTCCTTTATTCAAAAAGGGAGGGAGACAGAAAGCAGGAAACTATAGGCCAGCTAGCCTAACATCTCATAGGGAAAATGTTAGAAGCTATTGTTAAAGATGTTATAGCAGGGCACTTAGAAAAATTCAAGGCAATCAGGCAGAGTCAACATGGTTTTGTAAAAGGGAAATCATGTTAAACCACGTTATTGGAGTTCATTGAAGGAGTCACATGTGCTGTGGATAAAGGGGAACCAATGGATGTACTGTACTTAGATTTCCAGAAGGCATTTGATAAGGTGCCACATCAAAGGTTATTGCAGAAAATGAAAGCTCATGGTGTAGGGATTGACATATTGGCATGGATAGAAGATTGGCTAGCTAACAGGAAACAGAGAGTCGGCATAAATGGGCCTTTTTCTGGTTGACAGCATGTGATGAGTGGTGTGCCACAGGGATCAGTGCTGGGGTCTCAACTTGTTACAATTGATATAAATGACTTGGGTGAAGGGACCAAAGGAATGGTGGTTAAATTTGATGATGGCACAAAAGTGACTAGGAAAGTAAATTGTTAAGAGGATGTAAGGAGGCTCGAAAGTGACATAGCTGGGTTAAGTGAGTGGGCAAGTATCTGGTAAATGGAGTATAATGTGGGCAAATGTCAAATTGTTCATTTTGACAGGAAGAATAAAAAAGAGGCTTATTATGTAAATGGTGAGAGATTGCAGAGCTCTGAGATTCAGAGGGATCTGGGTGTCCTAGTGCATGAATCACAAAAGGTTAGTATGCAGGTACAGCAAGTAATTAGAAAAGCTAATAGAATGTTTTCATTTATTGTGAGGGGAATTGATTACAAAAATTGGGAGGTTATGCTTCAGTTGTACAGGGCACTGGTGAGACCACATCTGGAAAAGTGTGTACAATAATGGTCTCCTTATTTAAGGAAAGGTGTAAATGCATTTGAAGCAGTTCAGAGACGGTTTACTAGACTATGACCAGGAATGGACGGGTTGCCTTATGAGGAAAGGCTGGACAGGTTAGGCTTGTATCCACTGGAGTTTAGAAGAGTAAGAGGCGACTTAATTGAAACATATAAGATCCTGAGGGGTCCTGACAGGGTGGATGTGGAGAGGATGTTTCCTCTTGTGGGAGAA
Source organism: Carcharodon carcharias (assembly GCF_017639515.1). Taxonomy (NCBI): domain Eukaryota; kingdom Metazoa; phylum Chordata; class Chondrichthyes; order Lamniformes; family Lamnidae; genus Carcharodon; species Carcharodon carcharias. The sequence goes on along the minus strand of NC_054492.1, from coordinate 27,194,850 downwards.
TCTGGAACTAGAGGCCACTGTTTAAAAATAAGGCGTCGCTCATTTAAGACAGAGATGAGGAGAAATGTTTTCTCTCAAAAGGTCGTGTGTCTTTGGAACTCTCTTCCTCGAAAGGCTGTGGAAGCAGAGCCTTTGAATATTTTTAAAGCAGAGCTAGATAGATTCTTGATTAACAAGGGGTGAAAGGTTATCGGGTTTGGGTGGGAATGTGGGGTTGAAGTTAAAATCAGATCAGCAATGGTTTTATTGAATGGTGGAGCAGGCTCGAGGGGCCGAGAGGCCTACTCCTGCTCCTAATTAGTATGTTTGTAGGTCTAATCAACAGAGACATTGCTTGCCCCTTAACCCAACAAAGGCATTAAGAGCCAGAAGGTGTTTCCAGACCACACAAAGAAATTAACAACAACATGTAACTATTAATTTACTTAAATGTCAAGGGATCATGTGGCAGGGAAATGACAAAGAGAATGTATTTTGTTTCTGTCTTCCATGTTACTGAGGTAATGAAATTTATTTTCAATTCTAAGAACTCGCTTTTCCCTCAAACATGATCCAATGTTCCTCAAACTCAATTTCAGAAGTGCTCTCCACTGTGATGGTTTCATTCCCTCGGCTCCCCCACCCTACTTACCATTCCACTACCAATTTCTTCCAAATTCTATCACCCCATTCCATGGACACCTGCCCACCTGGAATTTGGTCAAGAGTTGCCCCAACTCATGGCAGCAGGAAGAGAGGTTTATCTGGAATAAAAACAGAAAATGCTAGAAAAAGTCAGCAGGTCTGGCAGCATCCGTGGAGAGAGAAACAGAGTTAACATTTCGACTCTGAAGAAGTCATATGGACTCAAAACATTAACTCTGTTTCTCTCTCCAATGATGCTGCCAGACCTGCTGAGTTTATGCAGCATTTCCTGCTTTTATTTCAGATTTCCACCATCTGCAGTATTTTGCTTTTATCTTAGAGGTTTACCTGGGCTCACACCCCAAGGGCCTGTCGTTTGCATTTAAGTGTCAATGGAGAACTAGCAGTATTGGGACCTGTTCATTTGTGAAGGCAGACTGGTTGGGCATGTTGCTGTCCTTCCAGTGGATACGATTGTTCATCTAGGAGCCTGTGAATACCAATAGGAATTACAGCCCTGTTCATAAATCTTCCTGCTACTCGGGATGTTGAAATAATTCGCAGTGATCATTCTATCACTGTAGCATATGAAAGAAAGGATCTTACGATCTTCACAAGGCCGAGTTTTATTTATATTTTATTATTTCGTGTTACCTGGGAAAAAAAAGGCTCAGTACTGATGAATCGTGCAAGATTTATAGATTAAAAAGTGACAGATCTGTGCCACCAAATATCATAATTGCTGATCTCTTTGAAGCCTGACACTTGGTGGATTGTTTAGATTTGACTCTCCGCACCTATTTCATCTGCTTCTTTTGTCTTGTTGTCAGTTCGGGTTACATAGTTCACTCTCCTTCTTTGTAGTCCTGCCAGTGAGGCTCAATGGGTCCATCAAACCTTTTGGCTTGAGGAACAAGCGGAGAGAAAGACCTTTAATCTGACAATTCCCCATCTCCATTGAGACTTAAGTGGACTGCAGATCATGAAACAAGGTACATTTTTCTTTTGGAAAGATGGCAGGCGGGCAGGGCACAGAGGCACGTTGTTCCTCCTATCAGCTGGCTCTTGACGGCATCAGATTAAATGATTGAGTTTCCAGAATCTTCTTTGTAAATGGCCGACAAATATTTACAGCCTGACTTTTCCACCAGAACGAAATCTAATCGTTGTTGAATCAATCAGAGACAAGCTGGACAATAGACTGTAAGACAAATAAAGAGGTGCTTGAAATTGCAACTGCAAAAAGAACTCTTAAAAAGCGAGATCCAGAAAAGAAAAGGTCAATGTTTTGGCCATTTGATCAGAGCTAAAAAGCTACAGAGACCTCTTCTAGAGGGCAAAGTGGAGAGCAGCAGAGGGAGGGGTTTGACGTCGACTTAGTTAGATGACGGATGTCACAGAGCAGTTGTAGACGAGCCACAATGGGTATGTAAGACAGATGAGCGTGACACACCATGACAGCAGATGCTGGAAGGAGCAGGGTCCAATACACCCTTCTTGATGAGGGAAGGCCCACTGGAGGCTTTGCACTTTCACTTGATTTTGCTTTGACGTAAAAAGGAGACTGTTATTGTGAACAAAAGCTGCTTTAAAAAGCGCAAGAAACAGAGATTACGGGTGAAAGGCTGTTTCTCAGACAGGAGAAAGTTATACAGTGGGGTTTCCCTGAAATGGACCAATTAAAAAAAAGCCAAATATTCTGGTCTCATGATCTAAGGAGATGGAACCTAAGTTGGGAACTGTTTGTCAGGACTCTGTGGAAGTCCTGGCGCACAGACATGTGCTGTAATTACCAGGAAGCCTAAACTTCTGTTGCGCTGATTTCCACTGCCCATGGATCCTCCGCAAATGTCTCCGACCCTGAGTTTAAGATGGTGACTTGGGCTGGATATGAGGGACTTAACTGCATATTTACCCTGGAAATGTTACACAGTTTAATACCTGGTCTAACTCAGTGATCAGCCAGCATAACTCAACTGAGGACCCCAATCACCCTTTTAAGCTGACCCAATTACCCCCAGCCCCCAACCATCCGACTACTGACCCAATCTGACTACACCACCTGACCACCCAGCTACCCCCTGAACGCCTGACTACCCCCATCAACCATCCAGACCAACCAACTACCCTCCCGACCTCCCGACTACTGCCTGACCTGACCCAACCAGATTACCCCCAACCCAACTACCCCCACTGACTTGACTGCCCACTCACCCACTCAGTCACTCACCCATTCACCTACTCACTCACTTATCTTCGCAGGTAGCGTCAACGAGCTCAGCATCAACGCTGACTGAAATATCTGGGCCAAAGTATTTACAGCATAGAAATAGGCCATTTGGCCCAATAGGTGACCAATGTCAGCACCAGACATTCATAGGCAACTTAGAGTAGGAAATGAAACACAGAAGAAAGTTCCCTCTACACTGTTCCACCAAGCACTGTTCAGCTTCCCTGGTTTGTGCAGATTGTCTCTCATCTTGAAAGTTGTGGGTTCAATCTCCTCTTTGAAGATTTGCAAGATATCCTTTGGGTTGACAGTATGAATGGAGTTGTGAATTGTTGGTGGACTGGTGTTGGTTTTCAATGGTTGGTTTTCAATGAGCAGTTAAGCTTTCTCTGCTTGTTCAATTGAACTTAGAAGATCCCTTGGTGCTATTCAAAGGCAAAGGGGTTCTCCTGGTGTTCTGGTCAACTCCCTCAGTACTGCACTGGGAGTGTCAGTTTAGCTCTTGTGCTCAAGTTGCTGGAGAATTTGAGATTGGCCAGCTGCACACTACATGGATCTCTGATTGGCCAGCTGCACACCACATGAATTTCCAATTGGCCAACTGCACACTACATGAATCTCTGATTGGCCAACTGCACGCTACATGGCTGCCACTATCAACTCGCTTGTATCAAAGCTGGTTTTGGGAGGAGGGGAGAAATGGTGACAAAGGGCAGTAGATAAAAGCACACATGAGAAGTTCATCTTGTTTCCTGTACAAATGGTTCCAGGAATCATTCATAATATGACTCTTTGATGTAGCATGCATTGTTTGTGGATCTACTTAATAAAACAGACAAAACAGTCTATTGTTACACATGCTATAGCACAGTATTCTTATAAGAGTATTATAAGGAGGGGTCCAGTTAATGGTGGTGTATAGACTAGTCTCTGTGGTTTCGATTAAACCAGAGTTTGGTTTACATAATTCTCAGCGATGCCAGAAACTGGATCCGACAGTGATACAGTGACCATGTTGTGACAAATGGACAAGAGATGTCAGTTTGCGGCAGAACATCAAATGAAAACATCCTGTTTTGCAGGGGCAGTGATGGGGAGTTAATTGGAATCTAGTTAACTCCTTGTTTATCCTTTTCGTAAAGGAAAGGCTGAACCTTTGGGGTAATTTTCCGATTTGGTGTTCCAGTGGAGAGGCCTGATCATTGGTGCACCGATTGGGAAACTCACTCTGCAATGCCCATGATTTCCTCTTCAAATTCATTTTTTGATACAAATAAATGATTTGCCATCATATAGCTTCAAAACATCACCAGACATCTAACTGTCAAGTGCAGTCACTTTTGTAATGCTGTGAGGTCCGAGCCAGATGACGAGCCTCTGGATTCGGCCTTCCAACTTATTGTGAAGAGACAGCAGAAGGCGGGGGAACATGAAGCAGAGCTGTTGGAAGCCCTCAACACAGTGGCATGGGAGTTGGAGGAGCGCATCTGCCTGCTCTCTGATGATATGCTGCCCACATATGCACGTATGGAGGTCTCCATAGGAAGGATAGTGGATGCCATGGAGACTCTGGTCCAGCAGAATGCAGAGATATGCACAGGCCTGCACTCCATTGCAGTGACCATGGGTGAGTTCCTGCAGTGGCAACACAAGAGGGAAACAGAGCACCTCGATGTCCCTCCTGGTTCTCCTTCCCCTCAAGGTGTCAGGTCAGGGCCCTCAGGCACTCGAAGGGAGGAAGGGAGGAAGAGCAGAAGTTGGATACCCTTGGGTCATCCACTCAGGGATCTCAGAGACTGTCCCCTCCCTCTGAGTACCCTTTGCCTGTGATTCCCTCAACCTCATCCTCTGTCACTGCAGAAGGAGCAGCTGGCCCACAGGAGGACAGTCAAAGCAAGCTGGAGCCTCAATGCCTCGGCTCTCCAGAGGACGCACGCCGAAGTCTTCAAGAGGCAACAGGGTCAGCCATTGTACAGGCTGACGGATGTCAGGGCAGCACCTAGAAGAAGTGGTAGGCCTAGAAAAGTAAAGAATTTCTGATCACAAGTGGTTGCACAGGGGAACATGTTTTGTCACTTTATAAACTGAAAATATATTCACTTTCACTGAATAATGTGTAACGTTGTCTTTCAGCTTCATTGACAGGTTTCTCGAGTCCTCCCCCTGCCCCCCAATAGCAGTTAAGGTGCACACAGCCGGACCAGAGTGATTCTGGAGGGAGAAGTGTGTGTGTGGCAGTGTCTTTCAAAGCCTCATGCAAGCGCTCTCCCATGCATGTGGAGACTTCATCCATCACATTCCTTACTGTGCTCCAGTGGCGCTGATCACTGCTGCTACTGCCTCCGAGGCTGAATTGGTGACTCTGGTGGACCTCCTGCAGCCAGAGTGGGGGTAGAGGACCTCGTGGTGGGATCCCACTGCACCCAGCAGACACCCCAGAGAGGCTTCACTAAATTTGGGGGCTGCCATCTTCTTTGGCTTTTGGGGCCATCTGTCGCCTGGAGCAGCCCTGACCCGTAGACGTGATGTAGGCTACGTTCTGGTGCGCTTTAAATACAGCGCCACGAGCAAGGAGGTCACAGTGCGGTGGACAAATCCAAGCCTGGCTGCCAGCGATCTGAAGTGTTTCCCATGATGGCGTTATTAATGAGGTGGGTTTTTGCGCCGGGAAGGAGACGATAAGGTGCGAAAACCCACCACTGCGGCCGGCGGGTAAAACGACTTTTTTTCATGCCCGCCACCGCACTTGGCGCAAATCTGGGACGATCCCGCCCACTATTTATTAAATGGAATGGAGGGAAAGTGAAAAGAAAGAGTGGGAGAGAAAATTAACTCTGCCTGGTTGATTCTTGTAACCCAGGCGATGTGCACAACGTGCCACTTTTAATTCTGCTTCTGTTGCTGGTGTGAGGTCAGGGACCAGGACTACATGTCACAACTGAACAGCCCATGCCTAGCATCTTAAAGTGATGGGCACCCTGAAAGCCGTACCCTCTAATGTAGTCGCACAAACTGAAGACGACTGCTTATTTTTCTCTCTTAGTTAAACATATTGTTAGCAAAGTATTGAAAAATATTATACATTAATACAGTGATTGTATCAGGAGACATGTAGATTTAAGATAAAAGAAGCAGAGGGGCAGATGAGAAGATTTTTTTTATATATATAATGCAGCGAGTTGTTGTGATCTGGAATACACAGCCAAAAAAGGTGGTGGGAGCAGATTCAATGAAAAGTTCTCGGAGGGGAATTGGATAAACACTTGAAATGGGGGGAAAAAACTGCTGTGCCATGGGGAAAGAACAAGAGAATGGGGCCAATTGGATAGCTCCTTCAAAGAGCCAGCAAAGGCATGATGGGCTGAATGGCCTACCTCCATGCTGTAAGATTCTATAATTCTATAATTCTCCTGCAGTGATTCCCAGAGATATCTATAGCCGTGGGTGTTAATTTATAATTATAGTAAGGAAATGTGACAAGTAACAATTCCAGTTAAACTGGACTGTGCTGTTGTAATTTAACAAAAAGGATAAATGTTCAGGCCACTGATTCCCAGCTTTGTCAGACAGTCTGAGCATTTTGCTGTGGGCTCATTCTTGTGAGAATTGTCAAACACATTAATTATGCTACCACTTGCCTTGGTTAGTGTTGCCAATTCTGGTTGGACATATTCCTGGAGGTTTTCTCACATGACCCCCCCTGTCTCCAGCCATCCCACCCAGACAACCAGGCTACGTTCCTATCTCCAAATTTTTTTTTATAACTAATGAACAGCCACCCTTAAAGAAATTGGAAAAAAAGCACAGATTTTTTTTTAAAAATGTCCCTATGATTTTTCTTTTCTCTTTGTGATTTTGTTTGCTGTAGTGTCCTGGCGATTAATCTTCAACTCCCGGAGATTCCAGGCAATCCTGGAGGGGTTGGCAACCCCGGGCTTTGCACATTCTTTCCTTTGAGTTCAGCCTTGCATTCATGCCGACGCCTTTCATTAAAGGTAAAGGGCAGAATGAGAGAATACTCAGAACAAGGGAGCTTATGCTTAAAGCTAGAGTTAGGCCAGTCAGGGGCTAGCTGTCAACTGAAAATCTCAAAACTATGATTGCTAGATTTTTGTTGAGTAAGGTTATTAACAGTTACAGAACAATGGCGGGTAAGTGGAATTAGGATACAGATCTGCCATGACCTCACTGAATGACAGAACAGTCTCAAGATGGTGAATGGCCTCCCCCTGTTCCTATGTTCCTAAGTGATGGTTGAATTATGCTAGACTTCTTCACCTCCCAGATCTTGCTCAAGGGGTTTCATTTCGTATTGCCCTCTGCTCAACTACAATCCATGCCAACCAGAACATGTTATATTGGAGCTATCCGATGGAGGCACAAGCCACCCCACTTAGTGCATGGAGGAGCCACCTCATCTCAAAGGTTATGACCACATCAAACATAATGGCTTCCCCTCAGTATCCAGTGTCACTGGTCCATGGACTGGCTTCTAATCTGTTGCATGAGGAATTAAGTACAGTTCAGAGGGCAGTGAGATAGTGCTGAGCTGTCCAACATATTAGACACCATCTACATATGGCTAATTGGCCATACAGAAGTGGCTAATTACATTTTTGAATTTGTAAATAAAAAATGGATAATCAATGCTGCCCTTGAGAATTGATCTCAATACTCACATATATTCAATCCTCCTCAAACTTGACCATTTTATCCATTTGGAGGTTTTGGTAGCAGCCTCTCCTCCAACTCTGAAGGTCATGGGTTCAAGACCCAATCCAAAGGCTTGAGCTCAAAAGGCTGATAATTCAGTGCAGTACCAAGGGAGTGTCACATTGTCAGAGGTGCCATCTTTCGGATGAGACGTTAAACAGAGGTCATGCCTGCACTTGCTGGCAATTGTAAGGATCCCTGTTTCAACCAGCAGAGGGGGTTCATCCTGGTGTCCTGGTCAATATTTATCCATCAATTGTCATTAAAACAGATCATCTGCTCACTATCACATTGCTGTTTATGGGAGATTGCTGTGCGCAAATTGGCTGCTACATTTCCTACATTACAAGAGCGACTACACTTCAAACATACTCCATTGGTTGGAAAGCAAGTTGCAACATCCTGAGGTTGTGAAAGGTGCTATATAAAGGACAATCTTTTTAAAGGGAAGATTGCAGCAGGGTGTGTGAGTCTCGATGAAGAGTGGGGATGGGGAGGGGTTGGTTGGAGGCTGCAAGTGGATTGAGGTGATGGCAGAATTTGAATTTTCTACATTGCCACTGCTCCCCATTGCCCCCCATTGCCAGTGTTAAAAAGCATGTCGGTGCTCAATGCCTTGGCTCTTACATGAAGGTAGCGGGAGGTTTGGCAGTTCCAGTGGTACCACACATCAGTGTGAATCAATGCTTTCAAGAAAGGAGGATTTAAAAACAGAACAAATGACCAGGCAACAACTACAATGGGGAAAATGCAGGCAAGTGGGACTAATTGGAAAGCTCTTTCAAAGAGCTGACACAGACATGGTGGGCCAAATGAGCTCTTACTGTGCTGTATAATTCTATGAACAACAACTTGCATCTTTGTAGTGTCATCAGCTTAGCAAAGCAAAGCATCCTAGGGTTACAGGAGGGTGAGCAGACAAGAAATTGGCACTGGGCTAATGAAGGAGACATTTGGACAGGTGAGCTAGGTTTTAGGGTGTGTCTTCAAGCAGGTGAGAGAGGTGAAGAGGTTCAAAGAGTGAATTCCATTGCATAGGGCCTGGACAGCCGAAGACAAGGCTGCCAGTGGTGGAGCAAAGGGGATGCACAAGAGGCTAGAATCGGAGGAATGCAGAGACCTTGGAGAGCTCTAGGGCTGGAGGGGTTTATGGAGATAGGGCAGGGATTTAAACAACAAGGATAAGAATTTTGAAATTGGGTGTTGCTGACCTGGGAGCCATTGTAGGTCAGTGTGCACAGGGACGATGAGTGAACAGGACTTAAGATATAGACAACAGAGTTTTACTGGATCTGAAGTTTACAGAGTGTAAAACAACCTGAAAAGCAACAGAGGACGGCTGAGTCATAAATCTCACTCATTCAGCATATTTGATCATTCATGTGCAATTTCAGGAAGGATCTGCTAAGAATGGCTATGTCCAGCAATTGGTGTGATTCTGGTTTCAGTCTGCCATTTCCAAGTGTGCAAATCTGCTTGAAAGTGTTGACAGAAATCTATATTTCCCTTCTAGCAGGCTGCCTTACATGGACAGACAAGCTGACAGATTACTCAGAAACCTTAACTAAAGGACTGCAGATGAGGATCATTAAATTGAGTCTGACAGCACAGGCTCTGTTGTAGGCAAACTCTAGCCTGTGAAGCTGTAAGCTAAGCTTTATTTTTGGAGTGTGTTTTCTTTGTGTATCCTTTGCGCTTTTTAAGTATTTCCCTGTCTTAGGGTTGCCAACTCTGCTCGAGTGTATTCCTGGAGGTTTCATCACATGACCTCTTGCTTCCAACCATGCAGTCAGACAACAACCTTTCCCCCTCATCTCCAATGTTTTTAAAACTAATGAATGAAGGTGTTGAAAGAAAACAAAAAGCACACAATTCTTTTGGATGCGCCTGTGATCGATTTTTGTTAGGTAAAGATATTAAGTGATATGGAACCAAAGCAGGTAAATGGAATTGAGTTACAGATGAACAGTGATCTAATTTAATAGCAGAAACTGAATCGAAGGGCCGAATGGCCTTTACCTGTTTCTACGTTCCTAGCATGTTACTAGCAGGGCTATGGTTTTCACACAGCAAAATCCCACAGGCAGCAATGAAGTTAATGAGCAGCTTGAATTGTGTGCTCAAGTGCTGTAATGGTGCTTCACTCCATAACTTCCCGATTCAGAGATAAGGGTTTTCCCCAGTAGTCCTGCCTGTAAAAAGAAATATTCAGCCAGAATTCCAGCTCTACACTGCTTCAACTAGATAACGCTCACGCATGGCTAATGGGTGAGAACTAGAAAGGTTGCATAAACCCCCTTTAAAAAGAAAGGCTTGCATTTATTTAGTGCCTCAGGATGCACCACTGTGCAATGCAGCCAATGAGTTGCTTTCACAGTGCAGCCACTGTTGGAATGTAGGAACCATGGCAGCCAATTTGTGGACAGCCAAGTCCTACTTACAGCAATGTGTTTAGTGGTGTTGGTTGAGGGATATGAGTTGGCCAGGACACAAAGGAAAATCTTACTTATCTTTAACTTGCCAATCCTCATTCAGTAAAACCTTTCAAACCCATTATTTCTACCAGCTAGAAGGACAAGGGCAGCAGATGCATGGGAACACCACCAAGTTCCCCAAACCACTCACCATCCTGACTTCGAAATATATTGAAGTGTTTCATTGTGGCTGGGGTCAAAGACCTATAACTCCCTCCCTAAGCTTACACCACAGGGACTGCAGCGGTTCAAGAAGGTGGCTCACCACCACCTTCTTGAGGACAATTAGGGATGGGCAACAAACATTGGAATTAAATGCGAGCAATGCTCCCATCCCATGATTAAATTATGAAAAAAAAGTGTCATGGGGTCTTTTGCCTGATAAGGGACTTTGGTTTAACATAAAAATTTGGGCATGGCCATTTCTGGACATGCTGTGAGGTAAGGCCCAAGGTGCACTCGGTACTGAAGCCTGGGCCCTCATTACCAGCTTCAGCCTGCTCACTGGAGAAGCAGGATTGAAGATCAAGTCACTGCGGTGGGTGCAGTGACCCTCCGCTAGGTGATACAGAGGGACGGCCTGCAATACAGGTTTGGGCAAGAAACAGTGGACAGAGGGGAGATAGTAGTGACAATTAGGAGGATAGAAGGGGGAAGAGGCCAGCAGCAGTTTGAAAATAAATTCCCATAAAAACATTTTGAACACTTTGTTGGTTGTGGCCTTTGGATGGCAAGTAGGCCTGGATTTTCCTGAGTGAAGCTGCCTTGGGGCAGCCCAGTCTTGCAGTGGGCGCCTCAAACCAGCTGATAAGCCCCCTATTTGTATATTTAACAACAGCATCTTATATTTGTGTAGCACCTTTAACATCCCAAGGTACTTCACAGGAACATTATAAATGAAATTTGACACCTGGCCACATAAGGATACGCTGGCCCGGATCATCCAGTCTGTGTGGGAGACTGTGCGTCTGACACTGATAACGATTTAATCTGCCCACTCACCATTTAATGCTGCACCTTCCAATACCAGCTCCAGCAGGGATGCAAGGGTAAACACAGTCAGGAGGCAGATTGTCAGACGTAATTCCTGTGTAGCCACACCTGCATTTCTCGTCATGAACTGAAGATATTCCCCTTAAGGTCTGTCTTTCGTTCATTGACTGACACTGTTTTAAATGGAGCTGTCAGCCCCCTAAACTGACCCGCCCCACTATCGTGCTGAATCCTCCTCACCTTCCAATAATCGACACCCCACTATCTCACCCCCAAAACTGTTCGCCCTCCCTTTCTCACCCTTCGAAATTGTTCACTGCTCACCCACCACCCCACCCCACCCCACAAAAAACCAAAAATGCTCAATCACTACCCCGTCCCGAACACCCCGACAACGCTGACCCTTTCAACATTGGCCCGACAGGAGATAGGGATACTGAAAGGTGAGTGGGGAGAGGGGATGCGGGTGAGGGTCAGCACAGTCCAGGGATTGGGGCGGGTCTAAAAATTTGGGCATGGCCATTTCTGGACATGCTGTGAGGTAAGGCCCAAGGTGCACTCGGTACTGAAGCCTGGGCCCTCATTACCAGCTTCAGCCTGCTCACTGGAGAAGCAGGATTGAAGATCAAGTCACTGCGGTGGGCGCAGTGACCCTCCGCTAGGTGATACAGAGGGACGTCCTGCAATACAGACAATTGGTTTGGGCAAGAAACAGTGGACAGAGGGGAGATAGTAGTGACAATTAGGAGGATAGAAGGGGGAAGAGGCCAGCAGCAGTTTGAAAATAAATTCCCATAAAAACATTTTGAACACTTTGTTGGTTGTGGCCTTTGGATGGCAAGTAGGCCTGGATTTTCCTGAGTGAAGCTGCCTTGGGGCAGCCCAGTCTTGCAGTGGGCGCCTCAAACCAGCTGATAAGCCCCCTATTTGTATATTTAACAACAGCGCCTTATATTTGTGTAGCACCTTTAACATCCCGAGGTACTTCACAGGAACATTATAAATGAAATTTGACACCTGGCCACATAAGGATACGCTGGCCCGGATCATCCAGTCTGTGTGGGAGACTGTGCGTCTGACACTGATAACGATTTAATCTGCCCACTCACCATTTAATGCTGCACCTTCCAATACCAGCTCCAGCAGGGATGCAAGGGTAAACACAGTCAGGAGGCAGATTGTCAGACGTAATTCCTGTGTAGCCACACCTGCATTTCTCGTCATGAACTGAAGATATTCCCCTTAAGGTCTGTCTTTCGTTCATTGACTGACACTGTTTTAAATGGAGCTGTCAGCCCACTAAACTGACCCGCCCCACTGTCGTGCTGAATCCTCCTCACCTTCCAATAATCGACACCCCACTATCTCACCCCCAAAACTGTTCGCCCTCCCTTTCTCACCCTTCGAAGTTGTTCACTGCTCACCCACCACCCCACCCCACCCCACAAAAAACCAAAAATGCTCAATCACTACCCCGTCCCGAACACCCCGACAACGCTGACCCTTTCAACATTGGCCCGACAGGAGACAGGGATACTGAAAGGTGAGTGGGGAGAGGGGATGCGGGTGAGGGTCAGCACAGTCCAGGGATTGGGGCGGGTCTAAAAATTTGGGCATGGCCATTTCTGGACATGCTGTGAGGTAAGGCCCAAGATGCACTTGGTACTGAAGCCTGGGCCCTCATTACCAGCTTCAGCCTGCTCACTGGAGAAGCAGGATTGAAGATCAAGTCACTGCGGTGGGCGCAGTGACCCTCCGCTAGGTGATACAGAGGGACGGCCTGCAATACAGGTTTGGGCAAGAAACAGTGGACAGAGGGGAGATAGTAGTGACAATTAGGAGGATAGAAGGGGGAAGAGGCCAGCAGCAGTTTGAAAATAAATTCCCATAAAAACATTTTGAACACTTTGTTGGTTGTGGCCTTTGGATGGCAAGTAGGCCTGGATTTTCCTGAGTGAAGCTGCCTTGGGGCAGCCCAGTCTTGCAGTGGGCGCCTCAAACCAGCTGATAAGCCCCCTATTTGTATATTTAACAACAGCGCCTTATATTTGTGCAGCACCTTTAACATCCCGAGGTACTTCACAGGAACATTATAAATGAAATTTGACACCTGGCCACATAAGGATACGCTGGCCCGGATCATCCAGTCTGTGTGGGAGACTGTGTGTCTGACACTGATAACGATTTAATCTGCCCACTCACCATTTAATGCTGCACCTTCCAATACCAGCTCCAGCAGGGATGCAAGGGTAAACACAGTCAGGAGGCAGATTGTCAGACGTAATTCCTGTGTAGCCACACCTGCATTTCTCGTCATGAACTGAAGATATTCCCCTTAAGGTCTGTCTTCCGTTCATTGACTGACACTGTTTTAAATGGAGCTGTCAGCCCCCTAAACTGACCCGCCCCACTGTCGTGCTGAATCCTCCTCACCTTCCAACAATCGTCACCCCACTATCTCACCCCCAAAACTGTTCACCCTCCCTCTCTCACCCTTTGAAATTGTTCACTGCCCGCCCACCACCCCACCCCACCCTACAAAACACCAAAAATGCTCAATCACTACCCCGTCCCGAACACCCCGACAACGCTGACCCTTTCAACATCAGCCCGACAGGAGGCAGGGATACTGAAAGGTGAGTGGGGAGAGGGGATGCGGGTGAGGGTCAGCACAGTCCAGGGATCGGGGTGGGATGGTGGATGAGCACTGTCTGGGGTGGGGGTGGGGGGCAGGGCAGGGGGTAAACATTGTTGGGACAGAGGAACGGTGGGGAGGGGGTGGGTTTAACATTGTCAGCTGGGTGCTGTGAACATTACCGGGGCAGAGGAGTGAACATTGCTCAGGGTGCTGAACTGCTTTGACACTCCAGTAACTTACCTCGAGTTTTGCTGATTTTGTGCCTGTTAAGGAAAGCTCCAGTTGAATCCAGGGCAAGTATAACACAAACGACCCAAGTCTCCATGGTTATGGCCATTTGATCCCACTGTCGTTGGAATCAGGGAGCAATCCCTGCTGGATGAAACCAGCAATCAGAACTTGAAACACCTTGTGAAAGTTCAGTGGATGCGTGTGCACCGGGACTTGCTGAGAGTCCCAAGGCACATCAGCAACACAAGCTCAATAGGAGGCTTCTCCTCATATCAAAGGGATTTGGACCATCAGGTCAGTTGACTGAAAAGAGGCAGGTTTTAAGGAGCGTCTTAAAGGAGGAAAGCAAGGCTGGAGGAGGTGGAGAGGTGTAGGGAGAGTATTCCAGAGCTTGGAGCTTCGGCAACCGAATGCATGGCCACCAATGGCGGAGTGATTGAAATTGGGGACGCACAAGAGGCCAGAATTCCAGCACAGATATCTCGGAGTGCTGTGGAGCTCAAGGGGGCTAAAGAGATAGGGAGGGGGGAAGGTCATGGAGGGACTTGAAAACAAGGATGAGCATTTTAAAATCAAGACACTGCTTGACTGGGATGCATGTAGGTCAGCAAGCACAGGGATGGAAGATGGAACTTGCTGCAAGCTAAAAAATGAGCATAATGCTTATTTCAGGCATGGACACGGTGTCATTTCTTGGCTTATACCAACATGGCAAGAACACACTAGCCGATTGTAATATGCATCTCTTCCTGCTGACAGTTATTAGGGGTGATATTAGGGGTGTAGGGGGCCATTTAAAACCTGTTATATGAGCAATGCTGGTAACTAATTCTTTAGGTCAGTATGTTAAGTAACAAAGTGAACACATTTTTGAGGGTTCTTTTTGGGGCATGAAGCTTTCGTTGAATGTCGCACAATGATTAAATGCTTATCCAGTTGCTGTGGAATAATATATCATTGTTCTTTTACTTTGTAATGGAGAAGGGTCTTTTCAGACGGCTCCTTGTAGTCTTGGCGTTGTGCCATCTCCCTTTGTGTTCACTTTGTAAACAAGCCCTCTGTTAAAGATAGAATCCCCCTCACAGTGCCCCATTCTAAGCATTCAAAGGCAGAAGTTGTCACAGATATTCTGCATCCTCTCAGAATCTGAAGCAAACTCGTACAAGTGCCTGTTCCAACCCGTGTCCTTCACGTGTAACTGAGGACCCTAAAGAAAAGAGAATTGTATATGTTGACATCATGAATGCCCTGGTAGACACATGCCCTTGTTTTGACACCCACCCCCTCCTAAGCTTAACCCAAAGCAGTTAACTGTGAACATTGGTCTCTGATTGAGATGCAGGAATACTGGCTAGACTACTCTGTTGTAGAATATTGTAGACCTGCTCAAGGCTGATTTGTCTTTACCTCTTGTTGTATCACTTTCATTATGTTTTATATTCTCCAGATCTTGAAAATACACATTAATGTTGCCTGTCTATCTGTCTGTCTGTCTATATATGTCTGTCCTATTTTAATTTAATTGAGGCTGAATTTACACTGAGGTCATGAATCATTACCGTAACCTTGGAATAATCAGTAAATGGCATTTAGTACAAATAATCCAGAACTTCTCTTAATGGTTAGTGGATGAATTCACCTCCTGGAATATCCCTGAGATATCTGCGTTCCTCTAATTCTGGACTCTTGTGCATCCCCAATTTCAATAGCTCCACTATTGGCGGCTGTGCCTTCGGTTGTCAAGCTCCGGAACACCCTCCCGAAACCTCTGCGTCCCGGCCTCACTTTCCTTCCTTTAAGACACTCCTTAAAACCTCCATGTTTCACCAGGCATTTGGTCACCTGACCTAATATCTCCTTACGTGGTCAAGTGGCATACTTTGTTCAGTGCCTTGGTACGTTTCATTAGTCAGAACATTCGTGAGAAGGGGCGGGGCCCGGCACGCCGACACATAAAATGACGCGCGGTGATGTCAGGCGTGCGTCACAATGTCACCGCGCGTCGTTCGGATCTTTCGTTCGGCGGGTGCGTGACCGGAGTCGGCTGCGCGCCCGCCGAACTGTCAAAGGCCTGTTAAGGCCCTTTAAAAACTAACTGAAGTCATTATCAATGCTGCCCGTCCAACCTTAAGGTTGGCGGGAGGGCAGGCGAAGAGCCGAAGAGACATTCACACTTTTCAGGTAACCTCATCCACAGGCGGGATGAGATTTCCTGAAGGTTATGTTAAATAAATAAATAAAATTTGCTCAATTTATAAACCTGTCCCAGCTCACATGACCACTGTCACATGAAGGGACATGTGTAAATAATTTTTAACTTTCTTTATTAAAAATTCCGAATATACTCTTAATCTCTCTGAGGCACGGAGCTGCCTCAGGGAGATTTCTGTGCTCTTTCGCGCGCTAGCACAAAACAGCGCAGGCTCCGACTCTTCCTCTTCCTGCCCCCCCCCCCCCCCCTCAGCTGCTGAGCGCTACCGGCCGTGCGTCACGCTGGGTGGGCCTTAATTGGCCCGCCCACATAAAATGGCACTGTGGAGCCGATCACGGGCGGCGATCAGCTCCGCGCCCACCCACGCCTGCACCCGACCGGCCCCCCCCGACATGGGGAATATTCTCCCCGTTATGTTAAAGGTGCTATATAAATATAAGTTGCTGTTATTGGAAAGGTATTGAGTCATACAGCTCAGAAAGATCTTTTGGGTGTTCAGCGTAGAAAGTGATAACCTACCATAGTTACCAATTGCCTAATGCATCAGCTGGTTTTCTTCCATTGACATAAAGGCAGTATTTCACCAAGTGTGGCATTAAAGAGCCCTAGCAAAACTGGAGTCAATGGGAATGAGGGAGAAAACCCTCCTCTGGTTGGAGTCATACCTAGCACATAGGAAGATGGTTGTGGTTGTTGGAGGTCAATCATCTCAGCTCCAGGACATCACTGCAGGAGTTCCTCAGGGTAGTGTCCTAGGCCCAACCATCTTCAGCTGCTTCATCAATGACTTTCCTTCCATCATAAGGTCAGAAGTGGGGATGTTCGCTGATGATTGCACAATGTTCAGCACCGTTCGTGACTCCTCAGATACTGAAGCAGTCCATGTCCAAATGCAGCAAGACTTGGACAACACCCAGGCTTGGGCTGACAAGTGGCAAGTAACATTCGCGCCACACAAGTGCCAGGCAATGACCATCTCCAACAATAGGGAATCTAGCCATCGCCCCTTGACATTCAATGACATTATCATCACTGAATCCCCCACTATCATCATCCTGGGGGTTACCATTGACCAGAAACTGAACAGGACTAGCCATATAAATACTGTGGCTACAAGAGCAGGTCAGAGGCTAGGAATCCTATGGCGAGTAACTCACCTCCTGACTCCCCAGAGCCTGTCCACTATCGACAAGGCACAAGTCAGGACTGTGATGGAATACTCCCCAGTTGCCTGGATTAGTGCATCTCCAACAACATTCAAGAAGCCCGACACTATCCAGGACAAAGCAGCCCGCTTGATTGGCACCCCTCCTTGATTGAAGTATGCAGGATCCTGAACGGCCTTGACAAGGTGGACGTGGGAAGGATGTTTCCTCTTGTGGGTGAGTCCCAAACTAGGGGACACCGTTTTAAAATTAGGGGTCGCCCTTTCAAGACAGAGATGAGGAGAAATGTTTCCTCTCAGAGGGTTGTGCGATTTTGGAATTCTCTGCCTCAGAAGATGGTGGAGACGGGGGTCATTGAATATTTTTAAGGCAGAAGTAGATAGATTCTTGTTTTATCTCTACCTTTTAGCCTATTTCGATCCCTTCCCCCCACCCCACCCCCACTAGGGCTATCTGTACCTTGCTCGTCCTGCTTTCTACCCTTAATGTCACCTATTAGCACATTCCTTAGATAATATCACCATCTTCAACACCTCTTTGTGTCCTTTTGTCAATGACTTCTTTTGGCCATATCCACCTATCACTGGCTCTCTATCCAGCTCTACCTGTCCCACCACCCCCGCCCCCACCCCCATTAAACCAGCTTATATTTCACCTCTTTTTTATTTTTACTTAGTTCTGTTGAAGAACTCGAAACATTAACTGTGTTCCTCTCCGCAGATGCTGTCAGACCTGCTGAGTTTTTCCAGGTATTTTTATTTTTATTTTTGTTGTAGATAGATTCTTGTTAGGCAAGGGAATCTAAGGTTATCGGGGTTAGATGGGAATGTGGAAATCGAAACACAAGAAGATCAGCCATGACCTTATTGAATGGTGGAGCAGGCTCGAGGGGCTGAATGATCTACCTTGTTCCTATTTCTTATGTTTTTATGTTCCCACAAACATTTACTCCATCCACCATTGATGCCCAATGGCAGCAGTGTGTACCATCTACAAGATGCACTGCAGAAACTCACCAAGGCTCCTTAGGCAGCACCTTCCAAATCCATGACCGGTACCATCTAGAAGGACAAAGGCAACAGATACATGGGAACATGGAACACCACCTGGAAGTTCCCTTCCAAACCACTCAGCATCCTGACTTGGAAATATATCACCGCTCCTTCGCTGTTGCTGGAGCCTGGAACTCCCTCCCTAACAGCACTGTGGGTGTACCTACACCACAGGGACTGCAGTGGTTCAAGAAGGCAGCTCACCACCACCTTCTCAAGTGCAATTAGGGATGGGCAATAAATGCTGACTTAGCCAGTGATGCCCACATCCAATGAACGAATAAAAAAATGTAGCTATTATCACATTGTAAACATGGACTGGTTGATCCAGTTATTGTCGATATTGTCAACGGAAGCACCACCCCATGGTTCCTTGAATGAGTGTGTGCCCTGCTGCCAACATATGTCACTGGAATTATGACCACCAAGCAATGATTGCAAATTTTGTCCTCTTTCTTGGACAATGCTCTTGACATTCATTGGATGACTGAAGTGTTACCATATTTTACCAAGGCCAAAATCAAATGGTGGGTGGAATGACTTGGGGTGGAATTGTAGCTTATGATTTTATGATGATAAGATAGTTTATTTTTACATAAAAGATAGGTGTGACAGACAAAATGTGTGTTGGGTATATCTCCTTTGGCATCACTCACAGTAAGCTACACTGTTTTAGAACAATGAGGGTGTCAAGTGGTGGGGATGGGGTGGGCATGGCATTGAAGCTCATCTAACACACAGTGTGGAACTAGGCCCATTTTCTAGCCCTTTCCCTGCTTAGGATTTTTATGGCCTCCACCTTTTTAATTATGGTCCGCTGCTATTTTATGTTGAACCAGAGAACAAATTGTGATGGCTGAAGTGTGACATAAAGTAAGCATGACATATATGGGAAGTGTGGACTATATGCAAGACTTTCACTGTATGATAGTTACATTCAAGACTTCAAGTGGGATATTGTGTGCATTGGATCTTGGATTTCAGATAATATTGAAAAGGTTCAGACCAAATAGTGAATAAGAATGGAACCAGATTGAAAAGCTTTGGCTTTTCCACATAACTGGTCCAAAAGGTGGCAGATGCAATTTGATGTAGAAAACTAAATAATTAGCATGGGAGCAAGGAACCCAAATAAGGAAGTATGCTTTAAGGAACAATGGGTACAGTGTCCTGATTAAGGAAGAGATCTTGAGATTAATGGTTTAAGGGCACTGATCCATGTCACCAGAGTTTCTTTTTACTTGTCCCAATTCCCTAAGGAATATAGGACCCGACACGACCAGGACTGACCCTCTCCACCCATTGGGCAGAATGTGTTCAATAGGCACTGATCTCAAGTGTTATGTGTGATATTTTCAATATATCATCATCCACTTCATTGCCTCCCTGGGTCGGCTTATCCTTATATTTACTAATCAGAGCATGGAGCGGTAATAGGGTTATTCTCAATCCCATGCCCAAAGCAGGAATTCCCATAAGGAGCACAATGGAGGAACAGTGCTACAATACTAGGACCTTGATCACTTGACCTTGACCAGAGATCCTGTGCTTTCTGGGAAAACAGAATAAATCCCTTTATTTTCAATGTGTATCCATCTGTCCTTGCCTCAGTTTAATTCCATGTCCCTTCATCCTAGAGCTTACCTTAACATAGAACACCCCCTGAAGATTCAAGGAATTATGCTTATTGATTCCTGTTTTACCAGGAAGTGCCCCTAAATGTTTCCACGAGAATTGCAAGGTTATAAAGTAAATGGGAACTGTTTAACAATTAAACAAAACAATTACAGGCAGGAGGGGGAAATGGGACTTTAAATAGAGCAAAAAATATAATAGTTTTATATGAAATGCATCCTGGTCAAGTAAACACAGAAAATAATGAACAATATTATCCTTGAACTTTACTTAAATTATCTTAAAAATTCAAGGTAATCAGTTCCTGAGGATGCAGATATAGTCATTAAAAATATACTGCAATATCCTGGTTTCTGATTATTTAAATAACAAACTTGTTTCAAGTTTAGTTAATTTTGAAGACAAGTTTATTCCACTGATCTACCGAGTACATTCTGGTTATTGATTGGTGATTCTCATACAAAATAGGGAGTCCCAGGTACAATCATAACTCTGCACTTTAGTTAACAGATCTCAGTCAGATTAGCTATAAGGGGCTACATTTGGCCTGAATACCTGAAGAGCCTAGAGAGGGATTCCTGTTGCTGATTGGGAGCCGGTGACACTTGCTGGGAAAGATGCAAGTGTGGACATGCGTTGGGCTGTGTTATGTGGCCTCAGCTAAAACACTTTGGGTAGCTGAGAGTCAACCAGTGTGACTGCCCTGGACATCAAGGCCATGTTTGACCGAGTGTGGCATCAAGGAGTCCTAGCAAAACGGGAGTCAATGGGAATCAGGGAGAAAACTCTCCATTGGTTGGAATCATACCTAATTCAAAGGAAGATGGTTGTGGTTGTTGGAGGTGAATCATCTCAGTTCCAGGGCATCACTGCAGGAGCTCCTCAGGGTAGTGTCCTCGGCCCAACCATCTTCAGCTACTTCATCAATGACCTTCCTTCCATCATAAGGCCAGAAGCGGGGATGTTCGCTGATGATTGCACAATGTTCAGCACCATTCGCGACTTCTCAGATACTGAAGCAGTCCATGTCCAAGTGCAGTAAGACTTGGACAATATCCAGGCTTGGGCTGACAAGTGGCAATTAACATTCCCGGCACACAAGTGCCAGGCAATGACCATTTCCAATGAGAGAGAATCTAGCCATTGCCCCTTGACGTTCAATGGCATTACCATTGCTGAATCCCCCGCTATCAACATCCTGGGGGTTACCACCGACCAGAAGCTGAACTGGACTAGCTGTATAAATACTGTGGCTACAAGAGCAGGTCAGAGGCTAGGAATCCTGTGGTAAGTAACTCACCTCCTGACTCTGCTAAGCCTGTCCACCATCTACAAGGCCCAAGTCAGGAATGTGATGGAATATTTTCCGCTTGCCTAGATGAGTGCAGCCCCAATAACACTCAAGAAGCTTGACACCATCCAGGACAAAGCAGCCCGTTTGATTCACACCCCTTCCACAAACATTCACTCTCTCTACCACTGATGAACAGTGGCAGCAGTGTGTACCATGTAAAAGATGCACTGTAGAAGCTTTCCAAGGCTCCTTAGACAGCACCTTGCAAACCCATGACTGCTACCATATTGAAGGACAAGGGCAGCAGATACATAGGAACACCACCAGCTGGAAGTTCTCCTCCAAGTCACTCACCATCCTGACTTGGAAATATATCACTGTTCCTTCACTGTCGCTGGGTCAAAATCCTAGAACTCCCTGCCCAAGAGCATTTTGGGTATACCTACACCACATGGACTGCAGCTGTTCAAGAAGGCAGCTCAGCTACACCTTCCCAAGGGCAATTAGGGATGGGCAATAAATGCTGGTCTAGCCAGTGACACCCCATCTTGTAAATGAATAATAAAAAAAAAATGTCGACCAGACTACATAAGGATAGCAGATTCCCTTTCCTAAGGGCACATTAGTAAACCAGGTGGGTTTTTACATAACCATTGATAGTTATCATGGTCACCATTACTGAGACTAGCTTTATAAAAAGATTTAAGTTTCACCAGCTATCATGGTGGGATTTGAACCCACACTCCCAGAGTTTTAGCCTGGGCCTCATGATTACTCATCGAGTGATATTACCACTACATCACCATCTCTCCCCAGGCCCCTCTTCTTGAATTGTTGCAGTTCATGTGGTGAAGGCACTCCCACATTACTGGTAGGTAAGGAGATGCAGGCTTTTGACCTTGTGATAATGGAATGGTGATATATGTCCAAGTTGGGATGGTGTGTGGCTCGGGCCAGTATTTTACCCCACCGGGCGAGAGGGGCTGTAAAATCCTGGCCTTGGAAAAGAAACAACATGGAGCCTTACCCCAGTATAAGCCAGCGAGGGAGGGGGAAAAGAAAGATGTGAAAATTGGAAAAAACATTGAATATAACTTGCACTGTTTCTTCAAATATCTGGATAGCTTTTTAAAATGATCAATTTTTCAATGACGATTAGGGATGAGCAACAGATGCTGGCATTGCCCGCGACACCCACATCTCAGAGAATAATTGTTTAAAAAGCTCCTCACAAGTGGTTATTCTTAATGAGCCAGGAAAGTAAGTGGCAGTCTGGTAAGAGCTCTGAGGGTGGGTAGCAGGTGAACCTGACCCCGACCTTTGTTAACCTGGAGGCCGAGCAACCAATAAGTAAACTGGCTAAGGATCCTGATTTAACGGGGAAATCAATGCATTGCTGAAGTGTTCTAAGAGGTTAAGACAGATAAAAGACATTCTTCTTTGATTTCTAGAACCAAGTAAGATGAAATCCCTCTGCTCTTTGCTGGCATTAACTGCATAAAATGGAGTTTCAATCAGGCTTTTCTTTAGAGAATATACAACCATAGTTCAGAATGACACCTAACTTGGTGGGAAATTGAGGGCCTCACTCAAGAATGGCCAGTGTGGAAAGCAGAACATGGGTACTCTAATACCCAGAATTGTAAGTATTAGCAGTGACTCAGTGGTAGCACTCTTGCCTCTGAATCAGAAGGTTTTGGATCCAAGTGACTTCAGAGGTTTGAGCACGAAATCTAGGCTGACATTGCAGTGCAGTAATTTTGGATGAGACATTAAACCAAGCTCTGTCTGCACTCTTTGGTGGATGCTAAAGATCCCATGTACTATTTCAAAGAAAAGCAGGGGAGCTTTCTCAGTGTCCTGGCTAATATTTATCCCTCACCCAATGCCTAATTATCTGTTTGGAATTTCATTACTAATTGTAATTTTCTATATTCTGTGCAAAAATTAGCTGTAAAGCACTTTGGGATACCCTGAGGTTGTAAAAGATGATATATAAATGCAGTTCTTTGAGATTCAGACTGAGATGTGTTGTTTAGGCTGGAGAATCTCTTGTTGACATACCTGACCTTAGAGTGCTTGATGAAGCAATGCATACAGGGACCTTTACTCTCCATCTAAACATTTCATACCAGCAAGTGCTTGATTCTGAAACTGCACCAGAAGTTGAAGTGTTCGATTTCCCTAGCATTGACAACAACTCGATGTCACCAAAATTCTCCGGCACATGGAGGACATTGGCGAATCGGAAACAAAGGTAAACGAAGGTGGAATGGGAGAGATAAGCCAGATTAATTAGTCTCAGTAATCGTGAGCATGAAACTATCATCGATTGTGGGTAAAAATGTTTCTGGTACACTAATGTCATTCAGGGAAGGAAATCTGCCTTCCTTACCTGGTCTGGCCTGCATGTGACTCCAGGTCCACAGTAATGTGGTTCACTCTTAACTATGATGCTAGGAATCCTGTGGTGAGTAACTCACTTCCTGACTCCTCAAAGACTGTCCACCATCGACAAGGCACAAGTCAGGATTCTTTTGGAATCTCTACTTGCCTGGATGAGTGCAGCTCCCACAACACTCAAGACACTTGACACCGTCCAGGACAAAGCAGCCCACTTGATTGGCACCACAACCATAAACGTTCACTCCCTCCACCACTGATGCACAGTAGCAGCAGTATGTACCATCTGCAAGATGCACTGCAAGGACTCACCAAGCCTGCTTAGACAGCACCTTCCAAACCCATGACCACTACCATCTAGAAGGACAAAGGCAACAGACACATGGGAACACCACCGCCTGGAAGTTCCCCTTCAAGCTACTCACCATCCTGACTTGGAAATATATTGCCATTCCTTCGCTATCGCTGGGTCAAAATCCTGGAACTCCCTCCCTAACAGCACTGTGGGTGCACGCACACCACATGGACTGCAGCAGTTCAAGAAGACAGTTCACCACCATCTTCTCAGGAGCAATCAGGGATGGGCAATAAATGGTGGCCTGGCCCGCAGCACCCATATCCCATTAATGAATAAAAAAAAACTGCCCTCTGAAATGTACTAGTAATGGCCCACTTCAAGGGCAATTAGGGATGGGGCTCAAATGCTGTCCTTGCCAGTGATGCCCATGTCCCATGAAAGAATAAAGAAAAGAAAAATTCCAGCCTGTAGCCTCTTCTACAAGCAATGGTAAGTTGGCTGGAGTTGGGCTTGGTGCCTTTGTTTACTAGATAGGAAACAAGAGCCCCTCGATTTTCAAAGCTTTACAGATCTTAACAGTAGCCTTACATGCAGTAACAATGTCCACAGGCTGCCAGTGAGTTTACAATACTGACTGTAATTACTCGATAATGAATATCTAGCCTTGAATAAACTAGCCACAGAAAGCACACATCCTTTCTTTTAATAGATAGTTTAGTAAATCACAGTCACATACCCTCCTTAGACAACTGCTAAACAATCAGGCATTTTTAAACTCTGTATATAAACTCCTAACTGGGACACACTGTTCCAGCTGTAGTGGCTTCAAAACATTCTTTAGTGGGAACCATTAACAGTTGCACAGTTAAAAAGTGTTGGATTTCCCTTTAAAAGGTTTTCAACATCTGGCCTGCACTGTGCTTTTGAGGTTCCTCGAGGGCTGTCCATAATTTACAATCCAATTAGAACAGCTACTTTATAGTCCCTCTGTCATTATTTAAAACTGGGCACTAAGTCTTAGCTTATTTCCTCTGTAATTGCTTGAAGCTCAGAATCAATAAGTTCTGGAAACTATTCTGACAGATAGCTGAATTCCTAGAATCATAGAGTGATCCAGTACAGGAGGAGGCCATTCAATCCATCTCACCTCTGCCAGCTCTTTGATAGAGTTATGCAATTAATACCATTTCCCTGCCCTTTCCCCATAGCCCTGTAAATGTTTCTCTTTCAAGTATTTATCCAATTCCCTTTTGGAAGTTACTATAGAATCTGCTTTGACCAGCCTTTCAGGCAGCGCATTCCAGATCACAACAACTCGCTGTGTAAAAAAAAATCTCATTGCCTCTGGTCCTTTTGCCAATTATTTTAAATCTGTGTCTCTGATTACCAACGCTCAGCCACTGGAAACAGCTTCTTCTCATTTACCCTTCAAAATCCAATCCTTTAGTTACTGACCTTTTGGTTTGATTCTTTATCTGTTTTTCAGAAAGGTAGATTGGAATGCAGTGAGGTCTTGTGGCACAGTGGGAGTGCCTGAAGCTCTGGGTTCAAATCCCACTTGATGGCTAAGGAAGGTGTGTTCATCATGTGGCCAAACAGGTTGATTATCAGCCTGTAAATCCTTCCTTTGCACCTGATGGCAGGTGGTAAGAGTGGGTGAGTTTCCTGATCAGCCACACTGCACAAGGCAATGGCAGGCCACTGCAATAATTTGCCAAATATAATCATGGACCAATCCAAAGGAAGTCAGTGGTTGCCAAAGCTCTCTTAGGGCATGGTACCTGAAGGAGGACATTGGAATACAGTTTGATTCATTTTCATAATTAGTTAAAATAATTAGAATCATGGGGAGGCAGTGGCATAGTGGTATTGTCACTGGACAAGTAATCTAGGGACCCAGGGTAATGCTTTCAAGGTACCTGGGTTCAAATCCCACCACAGCTGACAGTGACATTTGAATTCAATAAAAATATGTAATTAAAGGTCTGGTGATGACCATGAAGCCGTTGCCATTTGTCAAAAAAACCCATCTGGTTCACTAATGTCCTTTAGGGAAGGGAATCTGCCGTCCTTACCTGGTCTGGCCTACTTGTGACTCCAGACCCACAGCAATATGGTTGACTCTTAAATGCCCTCTGAACAAGGGCAATTAGGGATGGGCAATAAATGCTGGCCTAGCCAGCGCTGTCCACATCCCATGAATGAATTTTTAAAAATTAGAAAATAGAGCACAGAAGGTGATCATTCAGTACATTGATTCTACACCAGCTCTTTTGAAGAGCAATCCAATTTGTCTCACTCCCCAGTCCTTCCCCCCATCTCCGTGCATTATTTTTTACCTCAAGTATTTATCCAATTCCTTTTTGAAGGCTACCACTGAAGCCAACTATCCACCACCCTATTAGGCAGCGTGTTCCAAATCCTAACCACTCATTACATAAATAATGTTTCCTCATGTTGCCTCTGTTTCTCTTTCCATCTTTTAAAACACTGTCTGATTTCTAAATTCTTTTAAGAGTCCGATGTAAAATTTTATAGCACAGAAACGGGCTATTTGGCCCATCTGGTCAACACCATTTCTTTTGGCAATAGCTTCATCCTTTTTTCCAAATGTTTTTTCTTTGCTCTTGAATAGAGCGCTGGGTCACTGATATCATCTTGCTTGGCATGCTGTCCACAGGATTATTCATCATGGGTGAGTACTGGAAAATAAAGAAAAAACAATGGCTTAGGTTTAGGTAGGACCTTAGAACATTCGAAAACGCTTTACAGTCAATTAAGTACTTTTGAAGTGTGGTGATTCTTGAAATGTAAGAAATATAGCAGGAAATTTGGGCACAGCAAGTTGCCACAGCAATATGATAATGACCAGATCTATTTAAATGATGCAACCTGAGAGGTAAACATTGGCTGGGACACTCTACTGCTCAGCTTTGAAATGCCATGGGAACTTTTACATCCACCTGAGAGGGCCTCAGTTTAACATCTCATCTGAAAGATGACACCTCAGCCAATGCAGCACTCCACTGTCAGCTTGGATTTCATTCTCAAGTGTCTGGCGTGAGGCTTGAACCCACAACCTTCTGACTTAGAGGCAAGAATATTACCCATTGAGCCACTAATAATGGAACGTAATTTTCATTGGCAAGTGGCTGATGGACAGAGGTGATCACCTCTTTGTGCTGGGGGGAACCAGTCCTCGTTATCACATGTGCCCGCAGATTATGCAAGTGCCAACTGGATGCATGCATCTCTCGGGCTCCAGGCTGCCCCAATATCGGGGTGGTCCAGAGGCTGACCCAGTGCCAACAATCTAGGTCATGGTGAGGGAAGAGCAAAGCTCGAATATGGCACTGGTATAGATTATTCTCCTGGCCCAGCAGAAATAATCTTAAATGTACCGTTTTCTCAGTCCTCAACACCCTGGGAAAACTGGGCATTAAGTGTGCATGGCACACGCTCTGTCCAGGTGCCTTCACAAACAACAGTTGAACATCATAGGGCCCCAGCTGACATATTGAGAGGGCGTACAACCTGAACTAGGCCGCACTCTAGCTTTCCAGTGATAGGTCTCGTGCAGGATGACATCATCCAGACCAGGAGGAGAAAGGGGATGGTGAGTTTACTCCCCATAATTTTCACCTGCTACCACCCCATTTCTGCTTGGTGAACTGAACAAAAATCTACCCCCCGCCACCCCGCCGTATAAGTGCCAGTGGATTATTTATGCATGTTATTCTTGTTTTTCATTCATTCACGGGATGTGGGCATCCTTGGCTGGACCAGCATTTATTGCCCATCCCTAATTGCCCTTGAGAAGGTGGTGGTGAGCTGCCTGCTTGAACCGCTGCAGTCCATGGGGTGTACCTATACTCCTAAAAAAGGATAACATCCCAATCAACAACAACAGTGACTTGAATTTACATGGAGCCTTTAACATAGTGGAACAAGGCCCTTCGTTATCAGTCAAAATTTGACACTGATCCACAAAAGGAGATGTTAACATCCAAAACTCAGCCAAAGAGGTAGGTTTTCTGTGAACAACCCTGGTGAAAAATTATTAGGACTTTTAAAGAAATTGCGTGTTGCTATTTTTAAATTTCCTTTGAGCACATTCACTTGTTAGTAATAGAAAAAATTGGAGATAGGAAAAGAGCTGAAGCTGAGAATCATCCAATTGGAGAAGGAAGAGCCTGTTTGTTTCTCAGATGGTTTAGGAAGGCCATGCAGCAGTCATCAGTTGAAAATTACAAAACTGATTTGAATAAGGCAGGGTTTTAGGTAAGGGTATTAAGGGTTATGGAACCAAGGCAGAAAATGGATTCAGGATACTAATCGGCTGCTATCTAACTGAATGGTGGGTTAGATTTGAGGAGCTGAATGCTCAAAATTAAACTAGTTTCATTGTTATTTTGATATTTTTCATTTTCTGAGGGGATACAAGATTCAGTGAAACACTTATGCGCAGTCTCATCAATAAAACTGAAACTGTTGAGTGTCATAAAAATCCAGCTGGTTCACTGATTTCCCTTTGGGGAAGGAAATCTACCATCCTTACCTATTCTGGGTCTCTATGTGATTCCAATTCCACACCAATACAGTAGTGACTCTTAACTGCCCTCAGGAGTGGTCTAACAGGCCACTCAATGGTATCAAAACCACTTTTAACAAGAAGTCCCCCTTTCACCATCTCAGTGCTCCTATGGATGGGCAATATTGGACTTGCGAGTGGCACCCATTTTCCAAGAATGAACTCTTTACGAAGGGTTCAGTGTTCACTGAGGGCTTTCCACCTTACATTACTTCACATATAAGGGTCATGTTTTAGTCCTTGGTGTGGAGGGAGGCTGGCGGTGTGGGGTGTAAGACAAAAGTATGTGGAGTGATCTGAAATGGTAGTGATTCAGTGGAGAGATAAATGCCTACCCCCACAATCATTCACCATAGAACCATAAGTTGGAATGTCATGGATTCAAGTTCCATAACCGAGATTTAAACACATATTCCAGGCTAACGCTTTTTTGCAATACAGAGGGAGTGCTGCACAGATGTAGGTGCTATCTTTTTGGGTAAGATGTAAAATTGGTAGACATGAAAGATCCAACGGCACTATTCGAAGAGCGGAGGAGTCCTTCCCAGTCTCCTGGTCAATATTGATTCTTCATCTGAAGCATATTATCATGTCATTATCTCATTGCTATTTGTGGGAGATTACTGCGTCTAAAGTGGTTGCTATGCTTCCTACTTAGCAAAAGTGACTGCACCGCACCAATGGATGGAAGGCACTAGGGATGGCCTGGGGGTGGGTGGCAGGGGGGGTGTGTGTGTCACAAAAGGCGCTAGTTAAATGCAAGTTCTTTCATCATTCCACCTTATGTCTGGTATAAAGATTACCAAGAGATTGGTGTCACTTTTTTTTTCAGAAATCTGGTCAAGGGTCAAAACACATGATGCAGGAAACCATCAAAGAAAATTAAATAAATCCGGAAGTTGCAGTTTTTGGGATGCCAAGCTTGAGTCGTAAAAGTTGGGCAAGGAAGGAGTGACTGGGGGAGGTGGTGAGCTCTCAGTTTCTCTTGATGCCTGCAGGCAAGAGCTTGCCCACTGAACCTAACCCAGAACACACCCAGTAAACCATCAGCATAACCCTCCAGGGGAGACACATGTCAACGTCAATCCCTCCCTACATGAGAACAGTAAAGTAACGGTGACAGTCATCTTTATGTCCAACTTCCATTTTCTCCTGCAGGTAGTATAATAATATCCAACTCCTCTTTCCCATGTCAGTCATACCCATACCCTCCCCCCTCTCAGAGGGACAGTAAGGCCATGCCCACAGACTCCTCCTGCCCCTCATCACAGGAGGACTTTTGTCAGGAACAACAAAAACTGAAAGCACTTCTCGCTCCGAAAGAATCAGCTTTGCTGCAGCTCAGTGGGGGCTTTAAACACAGAGTATGCCCTGCCAGTATAAACCAAACACATGTCACATTAAAGAGGCTGCCAGAGTTCTCGCATATTTAGTCAGTCAGTCAGTCCACGATCAAATGGCACTTGCGCCTCAACATCTTTAATTTCTTCTCTTCTGCTGCTTTTTCTTTCCATTTTGCCTGACTGCACATATCCCATTCCCCAGGGACTGATGTGTAAACTTCTTTGCAAATAAAACTTGATGTGTTTAAATACCTCACCCTTGACGATAGCACGCTATTATAATCGGAAGCTGTCCGTAAACTACTGTCTGCAGAGCAGCAATAAGTCACTGTGGTTAGCTGGCACAGCGTCCTGCATTGCCTGGTCAAAGCACACTCACTTAATAGTTACCAGCTGTGCCCTCGCAAACTGTTGACCTCCGGGGCTATTTAAGGTAATTTTGTTTGCGGGGCCGCATTTATTTAAACTACGTGCCTTTATTGTAATTTTTCTCTTCCCGTCTTCCTCTCCAATCTCCCTTTCGCCGTGCTATCTCCTCCTTATTTTGGAATCTGGGGCTGAACACTATCTGTACCAACGTCACATGAAGGAGAAAAAAAACAAAGCAGGACTTTTAATGAGCAGGCTTCAAAGTGGCATTTCTCCGGAGCCTTGCATGCTTGGAACAGGCCGTGTGTTGGAAGTTTGGAAATGATGCAGAGTGACTGCATTTCCGTAGTCTACCCCATTTAGTCTCAAAAATGTGGAACGCATTAGTGGCAAAATACACTTATTACTTAGGCTTCACTTTAATGTTTGCAGTTCCTTGGATTTATTATTTTATGACTCTGCAGTAAAAACCTTTTTCAAGTCCTTCAAATTACCTCCTCTCTTGGGTGAGATTCCTAAAGCTCCATTAAACCCATTTCTTCAGCGCTGTCATTAACTCTTTTGAAGACTTTTTGCTCTGAAAATCAGGCTGAGGGGGCAGTAGCGATCGGACACCTGAGGGCTGGAGGGAAAAGGCTGAAAATTAGCCCCACTGGCCAGCGTGCTGGTTCCCCGTCTCCTTCCCACCTCCCAGAATATGTTTGTCGATAAAACTTATGCTTCTGCACTGGTTGTGTTGACATCACAGACTAATATCTGTATCCTGCCAACATTTCTCTTTTTGGCTGGTGCAGACATGATGGGCTGAATGGCCTCTTTCTACCCCGTAACATTTCTATGGTTCTATGGTTCTACCTTGTTCTGCTACTAACGCATTCAGCCATCTTACCTTTATGCCACTATTAGCACTTTCTTTAGTCTTTAACACTATCATTAATACTCCCTTTGCCTTGCATCCGAGATGTTTTGTCAAATCTCTCCTGAGCTCCCACCTATCGTGGACCTTTAATTTTGCTCCACCCCCTCTCATCAACAATATAAAATCCATTACATTCCTACCTCTCTTCAGGTCTGAAGAAGAGACGTACGGGTTTGAAACATTAACTCTGCTTCTCTCTCAACAGATGCTGCCAGGTTTGCTGAGTTTTTCCAGCATTTTCTGTTTTATTTTATAAATGTGTTAGTGCTCGAACCAGCCATGACCTTCTGATATGGTCATCGCGATAATTAAAAGATTATAAATGAAGAGGGGGTCTTGTTAAGGGCCTAATTTTTTTGGGTACATGTGATGTGGGTGTCACTGGCTAGGCCAGCATTTATTGCCCATCCCTAATTGCCCTTGTTCAGAGGGCATTTAAGAGTCAACTACATTGCTGTGGGTTTAGAGTCACATACAGGCCAGACCAGGTAAGGACAGCAGATTTCCTTCCCTAAAGGACATTAGTGAACCAGATGGGTTTTTGCAACAACCAGCAATGGTTTCCATGGTCATCATCCAGGTTTTAATTTCAGGTTTTTTTTACTGAATTCAAATTTCAGCAGCTGCTGTGCTGGGATTTGAACCCAGGTCCTTAGAGCCTTACCCTGGGTCTCTGGAATACTCATCCAGTGACAGTACCACTTTGCCACCAGCTCCCCCTGACCCTCCAGTTTAAAGAGCCCATCCACCTTCCTTAAATGGACGGTGAACCTGTCCCCATTAAGCCCTCTTCCCCCACAACCATAAAAATCCCAACAAGTGACTGTAACCCCCTTGGGGGCGGGTTTGCGATTTGGGAACAGTCTAACTTTTGTTTCTCACCCAGGTACCAAAATCGAACCCTTAGTGTCAAATGTGTGAAATTCCCCCCTCCACTGTTTTGACAGAGACCCTAACTAGCAGCGGGTTACTGCCTCTGCTAAGCCAGCGGAGAGAGGGAATTTGTGTTAAATAATCCAGCATTAGGATGGTGATATCGCACCATGATGTCAGAGGTTGAATGTTTTCTTTCAACTGTGGGGGCAATGCTTCCTTATAAGTTCACCAAATTGGAAATGCTTCTATAATTTTGCTACACTTCATGTGCAGTGGCAATCTCCATCCCCTTCAAGCCCACCATCAGCCCTTAATACCTTGTGTGGGAAATAAAATTGATCTTTTTAATATGATATCCAGGACCTTTATAGGGGGAATGTGATCATTTTTTGAGTCAGCAGGTTACGGGTTCCAGCCCCATGCCAGGGACCTGAGAACAGTTTGGGCTGACACTCCAGCGCACCACCGAAGAGGTGCTACACTGTCGTGGGTGCCGGCTTTCAGGTGAGATGTAGAAGTAGGCCCTGTCTGCCGATATTTATCCCTCAATCAACATCGCAAAAACAGGTTATCTGGTCATTATCACATAGCTATTTGTGGGAGCTTGCTGTGTGTAAAATTGGCACTTCCTTCTGTACAGCAGCCCCCAATGGAGATCAGTGCAAGCACAGGAAGAGTATCTCATGCTTTGATTAGGCACTTTACATCGTTCTGGACTTGACACTGAGTACAACAATTTCACCTCATAACTGCTGCTCCTGGTTTCCGTACCGCAGGTGCTGCTAATGTTCCTGCTGCTGCCATTTACACCTCCTCTAGATTCATCTTTTGTTCCTTTACTTGTTCCATTAGCATTGACTTTTGCATTGCCGCATCAGCCCTTTTTTTAATTTATCACTCCTGCCTTCCACATTATCTCTAATCTTCCTCTTTGTTTTTCCTCCCATCTCCTCCCCCACTTTCCCTGACTCTGTACTTGCTTAAGAGCTGCTAAATCTCAAAACATGTTCCAATTCTGATGCAAGATCATTGACCTGAAACATTAACTCTGTTACTCCCTCAAATGCTGCCTGACCTGCTGAGTGTTTCCAGCATTCTTTGCTTTTATTTCGGATATGATCTGCTGTTTTGTTCTAGCTCTGAGTAGCTGTCTACGTGAGGGTGTCTGTCTGGGTGACAAATTTTAGATGGGGGCATGGGTACAGCTAAAGAGTGAATCATGTACAAAGGCATTTTACCACAGTACATGCACCAGCATGTTATAAATGCCTTTGAAATCTACCAAACCATCAATTACAAGCTTACAGTAAAGTAAATATAGAACATCAGTGGAAAAAGTAGCAATGTATGAATGAGAGATAATTGCTCCACTTGGGATCATTTGTCCCACATAATAACATAATATTGGCCTACAATATGAAATGGCTTATTGTGACATTTCCTCCTTGCGTGCTATCAGTAAAACTGGGCCATATTAAAGGTACAGTGGAGTCCCCCTCAGTAGGAAGTTATGAAGAGAGGTTGGATAGTCTTGGGTGGTTTTTGTTGGAGCAGAGAAGACTGAGGGGTGACCTGATCGAGGTGTACAAGATTATGAGGGGCATGGACAGGATGGATAGGGAGCCGCTGTTCCCTTAGTTGAAGAGTCTGTCATGAGGGGACATAAGTTCAAGGTGAGGGGCAGGAGGTTTAGGGGGGATGTGAGGAAAAACTGTTTTACCCAGAGGGTGGTGACGGTCTGGAATGCAGTCTGGGAGGGTGGTGGAGGCAGTTTGCCTCACATCCTTTAAAAAGTACCTGGATGAGCACTTGCCAAGTCATAACATTCAAGGCTTATGGGCCAAGTGCTGGTAAATGGGATTAGGTAGGTAGATCGGGTGTTTCTCACGTGTCGGTGCAGATTCGGTGGGCTGAAGGGCCTCTTCTGCACTGTGTGATTCTGTGATTCTGTGATTTTGTGAAATGTGAAACTTGACCATCAGCAGACGGCTGATCTGAGATCCAGTCTGTGTTAAATGGTTTCAACTGAGGCAGCAATAGCAGATACTGCAATTCACCTTAGCACCTCTGGGCTAAGCAGGGGGCATTGGGATGGAAAATGAGCTCAGCACCTGCTCCCAGTTGTCACCCAGGGCAGAATTTCCCATTCTGGAGACTAAGTCTGGTGGCCGGCAGGGGAGTCGGTGTGGTTCCTGCTGGGCGGCGGGGCAGGTGGATATACCTGACCTTCCGTTTTTCAGCTTATTAATTATTCATCAACGAGGACCTTGGCGAATCTCGTGGCGGGGGTGGGCAGGAAGTCACCCTCCCCGCCACTACCTCACGGAGTCGAAGGTCCTGGCACCATATTTAAAGTGCACACAGTCAGACGTTCACTTCTTGCAGGCCGGGAGCCTCGCACTGCTCACCAGGAGTTTTTGCAGCCTCAGCTCATACTGGAGAAGCCGGCAGATGTGAGCAACCACATCCTGGGATATACGAGGGTGCCTCTGCCATTGCATTTTGCTGATCTTTAGATAAGTGCACCGCCAACGATACACCCATGTTTGGGCCAATGATCGCCATTGCGGTGGTCCATGTTTGCCAGCCTCTTGCCCTTATCGAGGCCTCGCCGCCTCTTGCCCCTCCTAACCCTGTGTCAATCTGCAGTGGGCCCTTCTTCTCCTCATCTGGGTGAGAGCCATTACCAAGGCAGGATTGCCTGCAGCCTGCATCATCGACACCTTGGTGAATGTGTGAACAAATTGAAGTGATACATTAAGTCGGCTTGTCCTTTACAGGCTCCCCTCCATCTCAAAACCAGTAGGCCAGCGCTAAGCCCTTCACCTGACCTCCCTCTAGATATGGCATCCCCATCCCATCCCTTCCAGGTAAAGGACACCCTAGAGGACTGGAGATGGGTGTTCCTCCTGTTCATACATGTATGCAAATAGAGTCATTGCTCTTTGACTAGAGTGAAGACAGCAATGTGGAAGGAGCCTCAAGCGGGCACATTTCCAATTGTCTCCACTACCCTCGAGACTGCATAGAGACCACTGCCTTGGCAGCACGGGAAGACTAACTACATGATCCCTTGTGAGGCATGACCAGTCACCCAGGAGGATGGAGGTTTGGAGTCCAGAGTTGGCTGCCCTTCTCCCAGCTATGCCCCTTGGAGGCATCTACCTCCCTCCCTCCCTTCATTCCTGCCCCAGACTGCAGCCAATAGCAAATGGCACAGAATGAACAGAAGCCCCAAACCTTGCTGGTACCTTGATGTTATGAGACCCATGAGTCAGAAACAAACCTGCAGCAAATCGGTCTTCACCATAAAGAGGAGAACATGACTGAGCATCCTTAACATCCAGTTGCCTTTTAATTATTAGGGGGTCCTTTTATTTGGCCACTTGTTCTGACCTTGAACCCCCACCCACCTGAAAAGACCCTCCGCCCATTTCGAGGGATCTCACTGACTGGCTAACCATGTGGTCAAGGTCAGTTGGGAAAAATGGTGCTCTTCACCTTTCAAACTCCCTCCACCACCTTCTACCCTCCCCCTGTCACCCACCAACTTCCCCCCATCACCATAGACCAACCCAATATTACCATTCCTCTCCCTTCTGTCTCCCTTGAACTCCACCCATTACCCTGGACCCTATCACGATCCACCTCCATGTGCCTTTCCTGCCCTCAGATCCGACACCCGGTACCGTTCCCAAGCCCAGCCTGACCCTGCCCCCTCCTGGTATTCTGTCTTTTCCCGCTCCGTGAGCGCCCCCTGATGAGATCTACCAAACCCCCACCCTGGATCTGCCACCTTCTAACATCCCATTGCCCCGTCTGACTATGACTGATCCCTCCTATCACCAGTACCCCAAGTTCTACCCCCAGGACCCCACCATTGACACCAGTGACCCTACCCTCTAAGGCACACCCACCCCCTCTCTCGGTCATTTCCCCCCCCCCATACCCCCGCCCTCCACGCCACAAGTCTGGCTCCCCTGTCCAGCCTTCGCTACACCCTTCCACTCTACCCCTCACCCTCCTACCTCCCTTGTCCAGCCTTGATGCAATGTTTGCTAACAGCACGGGTGAAGTAATGTAAGGTCCCCAGGAAGGCGAAAGCAGCATCTCCGGGCCGCAAAGCCATTGACGAACAGAAGCTCGCCAGGTGCACGCCACATATATATAGTCGGGAAATAGACCGTTCTAAATTCTCGCTGGCAGGGCACTTAATTTGGAGGGTGAACGTAATTCCAGGGAGTTGGCCTTTTAATGAGCAATCATAAGGTGCAAGTGTGGTTCCCAACATAGACCTGTGCAAAACTGGACACGCCATTAACCCACCATCAAAGTTGGGAGAACAGAATTCCAAACTAATTTCCTGCTGGTAGGAAACTGGCATTTTCCTTCATGCCAAATTCAGTGCCCCACCCTCCAGAATTCACGCCACTGGCGGGAATGGAAGTTTCTGCCCTGAGTGTTTAAGATAATTAAAGGAATTGATAGGGTAGAACTGTTTCCTTGGGTGGGGGAGTCCAGAACAAGGGGACATAAACTAAAAGTAGCAAACATTGTGGTCACTTGTGCCTCTGAGGCAAACATATTTCGCTGGGATCTTTCTCATGAGCTAAAACTGCACAAAAGATACAACCAAAAGCACCTTCCTGAAGAACATCTTTGAAAGCGACCCTCCCTCTGGAGATTGCAATGTCCTTCACCCTGGCCTTTGCCATTCAGCGGTAATGTCAGGAAGCACTTCTTCACACAATGGTTAGTGCAAACCTGGAACACTCTCCCGCAAAGGCTGGTAGGGTCAACCTGAAAATTTCAAAAGTGCGGTTGATAGATTTTTGTTATTCAAGAATATTAAGGGTTAAGGGTTACAACAAGGTGAGTAGTTGGAGTTTAACGTACAGATCAGTCGTGATCCAATGGAATGGCAGAACAGGCTCAACAGGCTGAATATCCTCCAGTGGTTCCTAGGTCCAGTCCGTTCTATTGTGTATATGTGAATGTGAATGGACATTTTGTGAGACGGCCTTGCTTTCAGCCACCTTTTACCCTAAAGCTTTGCAATTCCCTCCCCAAACCTTTCCTTCTCTCCACATCTCTCTCCTCCTTTAAACTTTCCTTGTTTTCCACATTTTTGGTCATCTATCCTGATAACTTTTTCGATGGTTCGGTGTCACAAATGTTTTTACTGACACTGCTCTTGTTAAGCATGTTGGACTGTAACATTAAATATGCTATATAAATGTAAGTTGTTGTTAAAGACATAATCATACGTCAATACCTGGCCTAATAACTGCTCACACTCAAAGTCCATGCCCGCACAAAAGATTGAATGAGCTATTGAAATAGCTTTATTTGCCACATTGACAGAAATGCTCATGTAGGCAAATATTGAGAGGCTGTTAAAAAATGGCAGAGTATATCTGAATATACAATGACGCAGGTGGTCCAATTTAAATTTAAAGACACCACCAGTAGTATATCGGGCAGAGCAAGGGTTAATGTGGGACTGGGAATAGTACCACCCACAGTGTGATGTAAAGAGTTACATGACCAGAGTCAAGACAGAGGTGCAGACTGGACGGAGATCTGTGCAGAAGCCAGCATGGAGTTAGTTCCTAGCTTGGATTATACGCTGTATATATGTACATAGTTATGTGTTATCAATAAATACTTAATGCTTAATACAAGACTCAGAACCTCTCCATGAGACCTACTGAACATACAACATACAACAAGAAAGGTTAAAATCAGTGGTAGAGAAGATGAATATTGGAAGCTGGGAACAGGAGTAGACCATTTATCTCCTCGAACGTATTGCACCATTCAATGGTTGATCTGTATCTTAACTCCATTCATCGTCTTCAATCCATGTGACTTTATACCCTTGGTTAGGAAAAGTCTATCATTCTTGGATCCAGAAGTTAAATTAAGGAGCAGAAGTTAAGTATGCAGCCCATTTTTAACTGAGAACCAGCAATTTCATGGGAGGAGGGAGAGAACTGACGATAGGAAAATCCAGTTGTGGTAACCCAGACTTTTCATCAATGGGTTAATTTTCTTTTTAAGTGTACTTGGCAGGTCTGCCCTTTCTCAGGGTGCTTGATGCAAATCTGGGCACATGCCCGACTCTTAATATGAGCTCCTGGCATGTGAAACTCTGTGTGAAGATAAAAATTTACTCTTAAATTTTTCCTGCAAGGAAGCTGACACATTTTTAAAAAAAGTCTTGTAAAAAGGGCATAAAAACTTAAGACTTGCATTACTATAGCGCTTTTCATAACCTCAGGATGTTCTGAAGCAGTTTACAGCCAATTAACTACTTCTGAAGCATAGTCACTGTTTTAATGTAGGCATCTATACTTCGATTAGATGCTGTCTTTGCAAAGTATTTTTTTCTCATTGCTCATCTTGCCCACCCCAACCCACCACCCACAAGCCATCTTTGGTCTCAAGAACAGGCTGGCAATCTGCTCCTAAACTCAACGCTCACTCCCTGCTCCTAAACACACCCACCAATGCCCCCCTGCTCCTAAACCCACCCACCAATGCCCACCCCCTGCTCCTAAACCCACCCACCAATGCCCACCCCTGCTCCTAAACCCACCAACAATGCCCACCCCCTGCTCCTAAAGCCACCCACCAATGCCCACCCCCTGCTCCTAAACCCACCCACCAATGCCCACCCCCTGCTCCTAAACCCACCCACCAATGCCCACCCCCTGCTCCTAAACCCACCCACTAATGCCCAACCCCTGCTGTTAAACCCACCCACCAATGAGGCTCTGAAGCTAAGAGCTGCTGGGGGTGGCCATGTGGTGTCCAGGCTCAGGCTTTCACAGCAGAATCCCATCAAAACAACACTCCTCCACTCTGTGTTGACTTTTAGGAGGCTTATCCCATGTTAATTAATTGGAACTATTTCCAGTTGTCTTACATCATAAAACCCTGACATTGCTTTTTTGGATTTATTTACAGGATTTTAGCTTTGCTGGCTAGGCCAACATTTATTGCCCATCCCTAATTGCCCTTGAGAAGGTGGTGCTGAGCTGCCTTCTTGAACCGCTGCAGTCCATGTGGCGTAGTTACACCCACAGTGCTGTTAGGGAGGGGGTTCCAGGATTTTGAGCCAGTGACAGTGAAGGAACGGCGATATATTTCCAAGTCAGGACGGTGAGGGGCTTGGAGGGGAACTTCCAGATGGTGCTGTTCCTATCTATCTGCTGCCCTTGTCCTTCTAGATGTTAGTGGTCGTGGGTTCGGAAGGTGCTGTCTAAGGAGGCTTGGTGAGTTTCTGCAGTGCATCTTCTAGATGTTACACACTGCTGTTACTGTTCATCGGTGGCGGTGAGAATGAACGTTTGTGGAAGGGGTGCCAATCAAGCAGGGTGATGTCAAGCTCTTGAGTGTTGTTGGAGCTGCACTCATCCAGGCTAGTGGCGATTATTCCATCACACTCTTGACATGTGCCTTGTGGATAGTGGACAGGCTTTCTGGAGTCAGGAGGTGAGTTACTCACTGTTAGCCTCTGACCTGCTCTTGTACCTACAGTATTTATATGGTTAGTCCAGTTCAGTTTCTGGTCAATGGTAAGCCCCAGGATATTGATAGTGGGGGATTCAGTGATGGTAATGCCATTGAATGCCAAGGAGTGTTGATTAGATTCTCTCTTATTGGAGATGGTCATTGTCTGGCACTTGTGTCACTTGCCAGTTGTCAGCCAAAGCCTGGATATTGTCCAGGTCTTGCTGCATTTGGACATGGACTGCTTCAGTATCTGAGGAGTCGTGAATGGTGCTGAACATTGTGTAATCATCAGCGAACATCCCCACTTTAAACCTTATGATGGAAGGAAAGTCATTGATGAAGCAGCTGAAGATGGTTGGGCTGAGGACACTACCCTGAGGAACTCCTGCAGTGATGTCCTGGCACTGAGCTGACTGACCTCCAACAACCACAACCATCTCCCTTTGTGCTAGATATGCTAGCTGAAAGTTTTATCCTGATTCCCATTGACTTCAGTTTTGCTAGGGCTCCTTGATGCCACACTCTGTCAACTGCTGCCTTAATGTCAAGGACAGTCACTCTCACCTCACCTCTGGAGTTCAGCTCTTTTGTCCATGTTTGAACCAAGACTGTAATGAGGTCAGGAGCTGAGTGGCCCTGGTGGAACCCAAACTGAGTGTCACTGAGCAGGTTGTTGCTAAGCATGTGCTGCTAGATAACACTGTTAATGACTCCTTCTATCATTTTACTGATGGTGGAGAGTAGATTGATGGGGTGGTAATTGGCCGGGTTGGATTTATCCTGCTTCTTGTGTACAGGACATACCTTGGCAATTTTTCACATTGCCGAGTAGATACCAATGTTGTAGCTGTACTGGAACAGCTTGGCTAGAGGCATGACAAGTTCTGGAGCACAAATCTTCAGTACTATTGCCAGGATATTGTCAGGGCCCATAACTTTGCAGTATCCAGCACCTTCAACCATTTCTTGAAATCACAAGGAGTGAATCGAATTGGCTGAAGACTGGCATCTGTAATGCTGGGGACCTCCGGAGGAGACCGAGATGGATCACCAACTCGGCACTTTTGGATGAAGATTGTTGCGAATGCTTCAGCCTTATCGTTTGCACTGATGTGCTGGGCTCCCCCATCATTAAGGATGGGGATTAATTATAGAGCCTCCACAAATCACTTTCTGAAAATCACTTGCTGTTTCTTGGGAGATGTTTATTATCTCAAAGCTGGCAGATGAAGGATGATCAGGTTGAAGGTGTAGTTGCAGAGACTAACCCTCTTTCCTCTGTAGCATGTCGGTTCTCACCTGCACACGAATGGCCTCAGTCTGCCGTCTCTGATGGTTTCTTCCCAAGTGTCGCTGTCAACGTTTCCAAAGATCTTGACATTTCTTTTTCTGTTGAACATCGATGCTTCTCTGGCTCGAAATGAAAGCATAGCACTACAGGTGTTGGGTTCATTTTCTTAACTTGCCTCATTACCATCTCCATTTGATTTGCACCATCATCCCTTTTATTATTTAATCTCTCTTGCTCTTCACCCTCTTACAGACTTGGCCACTTTGTTCTCCCTTCTCCCCCTTTCCT
Source organism: Carcharodon carcharias (assembly GCF_017639515.1). Taxonomy (NCBI): domain Eukaryota; kingdom Metazoa; phylum Chordata; class Chondrichthyes; order Lamniformes; family Lamnidae; genus Carcharodon; species Carcharodon carcharias. The sequence goes on along the minus strand of NC_054492.1, from coordinate 27,153,689 downwards.
TGCCTCTATACGTTCTTGAAACCTGTAACATCTTCCTGTTCTGAAGGAAGACCATTGACCTGATGCATTAACCCTGTTTCTCTCCCCACGGATGCTACCTGACCTGCTGAGTGTTTCCAGCATTTCCTTCTTTAGCCAGAGCTCAGGTCTGAATAAGGTAGTCGTTCTAGGAGTTTGGAGCCTATGTGGAGCCTAACCAGCCAATTTGGGCTTGATGCCCATTGTTTTAATGTTATTACAGCCAGTTTCTGAGAGGACAAACGCATTGGATTTCTGATCATCCTGGCCAAAGGGAAGAAGTGCTGGTGGAAATGTCCAAGAGTCTCACCCTCTGCTGAATATGATTGCCAACTCTGGTTGGGCACTTTCCTGATGGTGTCATCACATGAGTTCCTGCCCTGCCCTCACGCTCCTCACATTGGTCATCTGACAAGACCATCCTCGCAAGACACTGCATACCTACGGCCAATTGGAAGGCAAACCAGTGGATTTAATTACCTGATTGGATGCTGCTTGACTTTAGGTCAAGCAACCTTTTTAGCCTATCTCCAATGTTTTTATGATTAAAAAATGAGCTACAAAAATGAAAAAAAAACTCAATGGCCAGGATTTAATATCTCGCGCCCGACCTGAACGGACATGAGATGACATCAGGCAAGCGTCCCGACGTCATCCCACACTCACACAATATTTCACTTGGCGGGTGCACGCAGCAGTTGGGGGCATGTCCACCAACAATTAAGTGGGCAATTGAGCCCATTATTTATGCATTCAATTGGGATTTTGCATGGTCCGTCCACATTTATGGCTGGAGGATGGGCCATTCTCCCAGGCGGCATTCCCATTTTTGTCCAAACCCCGATCCAGGGCAGGATAAAATCTCCGTGGGGAAACAAAATAAAAAGAGACAGCTGGCTGCTGGGTTTTTTTTTGTGAGGTATGCTTTCAGGTACTTGATTGTGCTGCATGGACACATTTTGCAGCATTTTTGTCGGGCCCTTTAGTCTGAGGAGGTCTGCAGCTCCCTGGGGGCAGCTGTCTGCTTGCAGGGAGCTCCCTCAAAGCGCTCACCTGCACCCTCGGTTAATCTGGCATCTGCCCCCTTCCCGCCCCCACTCCGTGCCCGCCTGACGACTGAAAAATTCACACCAATGTTTCTTCATGCCCCACGATCTTTCTCCCAGGTTTTTGCTCCTAGCATTATCCTGGAGATTAATTTTCAATTCCTAGTGACCCCAGGAATCGTGGAGGGTTGGCAACTCTAGATGGTGCAACCTATATTGGTAACAGTGCCACCCGGCATGGCACTGAATATACAGGGGCTATTATGATAATCGACATGCATGGTGGCACGGCCCAGCTTGCCAAGTAACGGTTTCTCATGGTTAACTGTGAACGAAAGGCAGGAGAGTTGGGAGACACCAGAAGCATTTGTTTTCTGTGGCAAACCTGTTGGCACTAGTGCGGAGTTTGTCCAAGGCGAGTGGAATGCCCGAGGTGGCTAAGGGGGGTGGGTCCCGCAAGGCGTGGGAGCCGTCGCTGACTGAATGGCCGAGGTGGCTAAGGGGGGTGGGTCCCGCAAGGCGTGGGAGCCGTCGCTGACTACAGTCACCAAGAAGCCACCCAAGAGGCAGAGGAAATCTCGCAAGCAGAGCTATTCCGCTCACGTGTACAGGGCGTTGACCCAGCTCCACCCTTCCACCAGGATCTCGCCCAAGGCCATGATTGTTATGGATTCCTTTGTTGTCGACATTTTCGAGCGCATCGCCTCCGAGGCTTTGCACCTCATTCGCTACAACGGGCACCGCACCATCTCGGCCAGCGAGATCCAGAGAGCCGTCCGCCTCATGCTGCCATGGGAACTGGACAAACACGCTGTCTCCAAAGGCACAAAATCGGTCACCAAATACACCAACTCCGCTTAGGTCGCTCATTCTAAAGATTATAAACACACCTGTCCAAGTCAAAGGAGAGCTCAGGATCAATCTCATCTGTGCTGAGTTAACTCATGACAACAGTGGAAAGGGGCAAGCCTACTTGCAATTGCCCTCAAAATCTTGGGAGTGGGGAGCAAACGTCCACCAGGTTCTTCCTCCTGATGATAATCCTGGAATATGGCAGCGGGCAGGAGAAAATCATACCTTGTGTGATGGTACGAGTCTCTGCTGATAAGGGCTCACATGTGCCCACTCACTCTGAGGACAGTCAGGGAAAGGAAACAGAGAAATAAATAGTACTCGCGCGGGATTCTGCAGCTTTTCTGTGTCTAATAGGAAGCAAGGAAAAGCAAACAAATTCTATTTTATTTAACAAAAGCACTATGAAGGTTAACACAGAGCATTCGTATATATGCATAGAAAGAATATAGAAAGCATCAATATTTGTTTGAGTGGGTTGCGTACTATTGATTACATAGTATTGCGTGCTGAATGGCAAACAAAACTCAGACCAAACAATCGAATGAATAAAGTTCCTTATGAATACAAACCCAGGGACCATGGATTTAATGCCTCATCAACCACACTCTCTTAACAATATTTATGACTCCTTGTTTCTTTTCCTTAACTGACTTTTCAGTTAGTCAAATGCTGAGGTTTGGGACTAAGATTCCAACTCCCTCCCCACCTCTGCCCACCTTTCCACCCCTCCCCCTTTCAATCACCTCTCGAGCTCAATTCTTCATGCAGCCGAACTCTTGTGCTGTTTACTCGGACCTCAAATTCATACCCGGATTTACAATGTTTGCAAATCCGAGGCCACAACAGCAGGGGTGTCATTGCTAACAGGAATGAGTCATCATCGGGGCTAAATTAAGGATGCCAACTCTGGTTCAATGCATTCCTGGAGGTTGCACCATATGACCTGCGGCCTCCAACTGTCCCCACTTCCGCTGACATATCAATCTTCACGATGACCTACTCCCCCCCACCAATCAGAAAATGAATACTTTATTACCCAAATTCTTTACTGATAATCAAGCAACCGTCGTTCCCTCATCTCCAATGTTCCTAAAACTAATAAACAATTGTGCAAAGGGAAAAAATACTTTGTTTTTATGTCTCTATGATCCTCTCTAACATTCCTCTCAGCAGTGTCCTGGAAATTAATCCTCAAGTCATGGAGACTCCAGGTCATTCCTGGAGGTAACTCAAGGTTAAATGCATTTTTTTCCCTGGTTGATATTGCACTAATATGTAAGACCAAAAAAAACAGTTCTGATGTTCAGCTGCAAAGTGCAGATTGATAAATGTCTTCTTTTGTTGATTGTTGTTCTGGCTGGAGTCTAGGCAAGGCCCTGAGCCAAATATTGTAGCCAAGTTGTTTCTGGGTTTGTATGTTGGAGAAACTAACCGATAGCCTAGGCTGTGTGGTCCACGCTCAGAAACCCAGGACATCCAACAAGGTCAGGAAAGTTGAGGACATCAGTACAGCATGGGCCAAGGATCTTGGCTGGGGCTCTGTTTGTTTTGTCACACTATTTATCCTTCCTTCTCATGTAAACAATTGTTTAACAGGATACAGTGGTTAAACCCGCTGAGCGAAAAATGATTGTTTTTGCAACAGGCATTAAAGAAACAATCCTTCACCATGACTGTTTCCAAAACTCTTGTTGCAAAGTTAGCTTCAGAAAGATTATTTTTCTCCTTGTTTCATATCTTTCTTCTATCCCCTCTCTCCTTTCAAAGAGAAAAGAAGGATTTGCATTTAGTCATAGAGTTTTAAAGAAAGAAAAGAGGCCCTTCAGCCCATCGTGTCTGTGCCAGTCATCAAGCCCCTACCTACTCTAATCCCATTTTCCAGCACTTGGCCCGTAGCCTCGTGTGCTGTGGCATTTCAAATGTTCATCTAAATATTTCTTAAATATTTTGAGGGTTCCTGCCTCTACCATTCCCTCAGGCAGTGAGTTGCAGATACCCCCCACCCTCTAGGTGAACAAAAAGCCCAATTAGGGGCACAGCACACAACACCACAAAGCCCCCCTGTTTGCTATGTAATAGTTTCCTTAAGGCACAATCCTTTTACTGCCTGCCCCTCTCTCTCTCTCTCTCTCTCTCTCTCCTGCTAATCTGCCTTCCCCATTCTCCTCCCATCTTTTTCTCTCCCCCACTCATCTGTCTCACTCACCTTCCTTTTTTGTATACAAATTTTTTACTTTCTGTCTCGCTGTCTCTTTGTGTCTCTCTTTCATTGTCTCTGTCTCTCTGTCCCTCTCTCTGAATCACTCTCTCTGTCTCTCTCATTAAATCTGGTCCTACCCTACCCTGTAATCTGTGCTGGGTTTTCACCTCTCTGAACCCTTGCTAGTTTAACCCTTTCAAATCTCTTATCTCCTGATGTGTAATCACTGACTCACTTACTAGATTGCTGGGTTACAGTCCGTATCTGGCACTATCAAGTCTGCTTGCACGCACATTTTAACCCCTTCAGAGCTTAGCAGCCCTTAAGAAAAGGAGAAAGCCATTCAGCCCCTCTATTCTGTTCTATCATTCAGTTAGATCATGGCTGATCTGCATCTTAACACCTTAATGTTGAAATGTTCAGTTGGCCCCCATCCTCGACAGCCACTGGGGGGAGAGAGTTTCAGATTTCTCACTACCCTTCATGTGAAGATCTCCTTCCTGATATCACCCCTCAACAGCTCAGCTCTAATTTTAAGGTTATGCCCTCTTGTTCTGGACTGCGCCCCCCCCCCCCCGCCCCCCGAACAATGGGAGTGGGATTAGGTAGAGAGGAGCCATCAGCTCCTTTAATGACCTTAAACACCTTGATTAGATCACCACCTAGTCTCTTATACGCAAAGGAATACAAGCCTGGTTTGTGCAACCTGTCCCCAGAATTTAACCCTGCATTAAAAAATCAGGATCGTCAGTTGGTGACACTTGAATGTTTATGGTCAGAGCACTGTAGACCGATATCCACTGATGTTCACAGCAGTTCTGGTCAGGGTTGGTTACTTGTGCCTCCAGCCCATGTGACCCAGGGGCAAACCTTAACTGGGAACATGGAGGAGCGTCCTCCTGGGGTGAGGGTGCCTCAACCCCACTCCTCCCAATTGCTGTTGTTTACTGTAATGCAACTGGTTGGGGACTTACTTATTTATGTTGGGTTGGGGGAATGGGTCAGTTGTCCTCTAGGAACAGCGAGGAGAGAAAGAGGTGGAGGAAGGGAACAAGATGCAAATCCCCATTCAAAAACTGCTCGGTGGCCCCCTGAATTCACAAGGAATGGTCCCGAAGTAGTGTTTATGCTCCTCATGAACCTCAACCCATCCCTCTTCATCTAACCCCATCAGCATAGCCCCCTACTCCTTTCTGCATAATGTACTTATCCAGCTTCTCCTCAAATGTATCTACGCTGTTCCCTGTGGTAACAAGTTCCACATTCTCACCTCTCTCTGGGTAAAGAAGTTTCTCCTGAATTCCAGTTTGGGTTTATTAGCAGCTATCTTTTATTTACAACCCTAGTTCTAGTCTTGCCCACGGGTGGAAACATCTTTACCTTTAAGTTGACACTTTTGACAGATATCAGCAGATTAGGCAGCAATACTATTGTAAAGGTTTGTTGGTTAGTATAAGCTGCTCCTAGCGTCTTTCCTTAAGCTATATTGAACGAATATTTGAGTTCATTATCTAGATTGAAACATATGTATCAAAGAGCAAAATGTGACCTAACAGCTTAATAAAGAGAAAATTGCATTTCTATAGCACCTTCCACAACCTCAAGATGTTCTAAAGGTCTCCACAGACAGTGAAGTACTTCACCTTCATGTGCAGTCATGGTTGTAATGTAGGAACTGCAGCAATATCCTGCAAACAGCAGTGTGATTAATTTGAAATAAAAACAGAAAATGTGGGAAAAACTCAGCGGGTCTGGCAGCATCAATGGAGACAGAGGAGGAGTCATACGGACTCGAAACGTTAATTCAGCTTCGGTCTCCACAGACGCTGCCAGACCTGCTGGGTTTTTCCAGTATTTTCTGTTTTTATTTTGGATTCCCAGCATCTGCAATATTTTGCTTTTATCTTAATATGACTAATTTGTTTTTTTAGTGGCATTGGTTAAGAAGTAAATATTGACCTTGATACCAGGGGGATCCATCTTGCTCTTCTTTGGGATAAGTCCCAAGGGATCACTTAAATCCTCCAGAGAGGAGCAGACACAGCCTTGCTTTAATATCTTACCTGAAGGACAGTACCTCAGGCAGTGCAGCACTCCCTTGAGTTGAGCCGCAATTTTGGGCTCAAATGTCTGAACCCACAATCTCCTGACCCGGGTAAAAGTGTGACCCATTTGATCCACAGCTGACACCAGTCTACCCCATTTTGATTGCAATGTTGTACTCAGTTTCTGGTAATCGTGGTGGTTCTAAGAGGAGGGTGGAGTGCAGAAAGCCCAAGAATTCACTCCCTAAACCCTTCTGCCTTCTCTCTTCCTTTCAGACAATTATTAAATCTTACCTCTTTGACCAAGCGTACCATCTTAACAGCTCCTCAAGTGGCTCCTTTAAGCGCCTTGGGAGGTTTTTAATTATGTTAAAAGTGCTATATAAATGCAGGTAGTTGTTAAAGAAAGTGAAAAGTGTTATGGCATTACCATCACTGTATCCCCCACCATCAACATCCTGGGGTTACCATTGACCAGAAGCTGAACTAGACTAGCCATATAAATACTGTGGCTCCAAGAGCAGGTCAGAGGCTAGGAATCCTGTGAGGAGTAAGTCATCTCCTGCCTCCCCAAAGCCTGTCCACCATCTACAAGGCACAAGTCAGGAGTATGATGTAAAATCCCCCACTTGCCTGGATGATTGCAGCTCCGATACCACACAAGAAGCTTGACACCACCAAGGACAAAGCAACACGCTTGACTGGCACCTATCCACAAACATTTATTCCCTCCATCGCCGACGCACAGTAACAGCAGTGTGTACCATCTAGAAGATGCACTGCAGGAATTCACCAAGGCTCTTTAGACAGCACCTTCTAATCCACGACCACTATCATCTAGAAGGACAAGGGCAGCAGACACATGGGAGTACCACCACATGGAAGTTCCCCTCCAAGTCACTCACCATCCTGACTTGGAATTATATCGCCGTTCCTTCACTGTCGCTGGGTCAAAATCCTGGAACTCCCTCCCTAACAGCACTGTGGATATACCTACACCACATGGACTGCAGCAGTCCAAGAAGGCAGCTCACCACCACCTTCTCAAGGGCAACTAGGGATGGGCAATAAATGTTGGCACAGCCAGCGAAGCCCACATCCCATGAATGAGTAAAAATAAAACCTTCCAACTAATCTGGTAGTTCCAAAAGCCTCCAAAAGCTGCCACCTTAACCCTTTTAACCAATCCAATTGGTCATTACTAACCATCTCCCATTTCGGTGGGAAAAGAATTGGATTTTCCTTATGAAACACTAACCAGAGGATGTGTGGCTTATAATGTTGGTAGTCAGCTCATATGTCACGTTGTTATTAGGCTGTAGTGGCTTAACCAGATTCAGATCAGGCTCCTGCGTGATGCTTGGAAACTCTTGCATGCTGGCGTCTGTTGATAAACGTACCTGAGCAAGGAGCATTGAGTCCTCATCAATCAGCAGCAACATAGCTGTTATCCAGCCTCAGATAAGAAGGGTGTGAGGAATGGAAGCAAACAGACTAGAGAGCCCCAGATTGAATTCCCAGCCAGTGAGATAGCTGCAGTCGTCCCCTGGGGCCTTCGAACAATGGAGGTGGAGAATCCATCGCCCAGGCATCCTCACTCTCTCCTGACTGCTGTCCAGAGAACCCTGCTGGGGAGACTATCTAGCACAGCACAGGAGGAGGCCATTTGACCCCTTATGCCTGTGCTGGCTCCTTGACAAATCCATGCTCTTTCCCCATAGCACTGCAAAAACTTCCCCTTCAAGTATTTATCCAGTTCCCCTTTTGAAAGTTACTGTTGAATCTGTTTCCAATGCCCTTCGAGATCACAACAAATGACTGTAGAAAAGAAAATATTTCCTGGTGTCCCCTCTAGTTATTTCATCAATTATATTAAATCTGTGTTTTCTGGTTTCCGACCCTCCTCAACTGTGTTAGTTGAGGACAGGGTAAAGTTCAGCTGGCACAGTCCCTCCTCACAGCAAAATACATCACCAGTACCTGCTGTTTAGGCATACACAGGAGAAGAAACTGAGAAACTGGAGGGTTTCCAACTCCCATAGAAATGTGCATAAAAACTGCAGGAGTTAGTGATGGGGAGGGAGGAATTTATTGAAGCAAATGTTCCCCTCAAATATTGGAGTATACAATACAGAAGGAGAACCGTGCAGATTAAGAACTGGAAAATGTATTAAATTTCCACTGGAGACTATTGATGGGTGATCAGGTACAGCAAGTTATGGTTAACTCTGCTGGCTACACCATGGGACAGCAAGACATGTACCCTTTTTAAGCTCATTCCTCAATTAAACTTGGAAGCAGTTGTAAAGTGAGAACAGAAGGGAAGCTTGCCTTTGAGTTGACAAAAATATCTCTAGAGTTCACCACCTCCTCCTATTCCTCCACCCACCACAAAATGCCCCAGAGCTGCAGAGAGGGGCCAGGACTTGTACAGGACCGGCAGTGTGTATCTGCTGACAGAGTGTGTTATTCAGGGTGGGTGGTGGGGAGGGCTGAGGACTGGTGGGTGCGGGGAGAGGGGGGGATGTGGGTTTACAGTTTGCATTCTGTACAACCAGCATCAAATGCGTTTTGCCAGACAATTATGCTATGTCAGAGAGTGAAGAAAAGGATCGGTGGTGAGGACAGGGGAGCTGGAGGAAAGGTTTAATGTGATGAGATGTGATGTGTTGGAGAGAGTGTACATTTGGGGAGGGAAGATTTGAAGAGAGGGTGTCATTTGCAGGGCGTGGTGTTTGGAGAGAAGTTTTGATGGGGGAGTAATGCGATTGGAGAGAAGATTTGAAGAGTGTCCTGTGAGGCAGCTCCTTTTGAGAATCTCCTCTAAACCTCCTGTCCCTTACCTTAAATCTATGCCCCCTGATTATTGACCCCTCCACTGAGGGGAAAAGTTTCTTCCTATCAACCCCATTTTGTACACCTCAAACAGGTCCGCCCTCAGCCTTCTCTGCTCCAAGGAAAATAACCCCAGCCTATCTAGACTCTCTTCACAGCTGAAATGCTCCAGCCCAGGCAACATCCTGGTGAATCTCCCCTGCACCCTCTCTAGTGCAATCACATCCTTCCTATAGTGCGGCGCACAGAATTGCACACAATACTCCAGATGTGACCTAATTAACCTTTTATACAGCTCCACCATAACCTCCCTGCTCTTGTATTCAACGCCTCGACTAACAAAGCCAAGTATCCCATAAGCATTCTTAACCACCTCATCTACCTGTCCTGCTGCCTTCAAGGTTCTACGGACATGCACACCAAGGTCTCTCTGATCCTCTGTACTTCCTAGGGTCCTACCATTCATCGTGTACTCCCTTGCCTCGTTAGTCCTCCCAAAATGCATCACCTCACACTTTTCAGGATTAAATTCCATTTGCCACTGATCTGCCATCTGACCAGCCCGTCTATATCATCCTGTAATCTAAAGCTTTCCTCCTCACTATTTACCACATCATTTATGTTGCGCTTTTCATAACCTGAGGGTATCCCAAGCATTTTATAGCCAATTGAATATTTTTGAAGCGTCACTGCTGTAATGCAGGAAATGTGACAGACAATCTGTGCACAGCAAGCTCCCACAAACAGCAATAGGATAATGAGCAGATAACCTGTTTTTCCAATGATGTCGGTTTAGGGATAAGTATTGGCCCCAGGACACCAGGGTTAATTCCCATGTTCTTCTTCAAAATACTACTATGTGAACTCTTATGTTCACTTGAGAGGGAGGGCAGGGTCTCAAATTCATACCATATCTGAAAGATTACATCTACAACAGTGTAGCACACCTTCAGAACTGCACTCATGCATCAACCTAGACTTTGTGCTTATGTCTCTGGAGTGGGATTTAAACCCACAATTCTCTGTCTCAGAAGTAAGAGTGTGACCCACTGAGCCACGTTAAAGGTTAATCTGTAAATGGAAATCATTTTTAAAACCTGGTTGAGCTGGTGAAAATCAAAAAAACTGGGAAGCCCAACTTAGTGTTTCAGGTACTGAGAATCCACTGAGAGAAAAATCTCCTTTAAAAATGCCCTGATGTCCTTTGTCAGGACAGGCAGAACCGATTCTTCCTATTTGTGAAATTTCCTCCTTCTCTTCTTACTGGGCTAGGTTTGTGTGGGTTCACTGTGTGGGTTACCTGTTCCTCAGGTGGGTGTTGAACCATGGAGAACGTCAGAGCTGAGCCCAATGCTTTCCTCACCCAACATTAACACTTAGTGAAATTATAGAAAGCGATTGCTCTAGGACCAGGAACTGAGGCTGTTTTGTTCCCCCCCCCCGGCCTGACGCCATTAGAAATGCTCCCACCTATCCTGAAATATATGCCTAGACTTGACTATTCTAATGCTGTCCTGGCCAGGCTCATACTCTGCACCCCTTGCAAACTTAAGCTTATCTGAAACTTTGCCGCCCATATCTTAACTCACATCATGTCCCCTTCATCCCTGTGCTCACTGATATACATTGGCTCCAGGTTTGGCAACATCTTGATTTTCATCCTTCAAGCCTAATTCTCATCCTTGTTATCAAATCCCTAGTGGGTTCAACTATCTCTGTAATCTCCTGCAGCCCTAATACTCTCTGAGATCTCTGTGCTCCTCCAATTCTGGCCTCTTGATTTAATCACTCACAGCGTTCAGCTGCCTGGGCCCCACACTCTGGCATTCTGTCCCTAACCATCTCCCCTTCTCTACTTCTCCCCCTTTAAGACGCTTCTTAAAATCTACCTCTATTGGCCAAGCTTTTGCGACTCGGTGTCAAATTTTGTTTGATAATCGCTCTGGTGAAGTATCTTGAGATATTCTAATACTTGTATGAATAGTCGCAGCTATTTTAGCAAAGATTGCATTTTGAACCAACATCTTTATTTTTTAATTTGCAACTGTCACTGACTCATTACACCATCATTACCCCCCTGTAACTATGAGATTATTAAATCTTATATTCAGATGTTTTTGACATGCCTTTTCACAGTTTTTTTTCTTTAAATTCATGGTATGTGGCCATCTAAGACTCACATGTAGACCAACATTTCCTTCCCTAAATCAACTTTTAGTTCCAGATTTTTATTCACCATCTGCCATGATGGGGTTCAAACGCCAGGGCATTATACTGGGACTCTGGAATACTAGCCCAGTGACAACACCATTATGCCACCACCTCCCACTGCATAGTAAGGATTCTTTTCACACTATCTCTTAATTAGTTAACCAAATGTGCACACAACATAGCCTTAGGACAAACCAATTTCAAGCATGTTCAGCCATTCAATGAGATCATGGCTGATATGCAACCTAACTCCATAAATCTGACTTTGCCCCATATCCCTTAGTGCTATGGCTAAAGGAAATCTGTCAGTCAAAAATTAAAATTAATAATTGACCCAGCATCAATTGCCCTTTTCAGGAGAGAGTTCCAAATTTCCATCATCTTTTGTGTATGGAAATGTTTCTTAACTTCACTCCTAAAGGGCTCCACTCTAATTTTTAGGCTATATCCCCTGGTCCTAGATTCCTCAACCAACAAAAGTAGTTTCTCTCTTACTGCCCTATCTTTTCTCCTTAATATCTTGAAATCTTTGATTAAATCACTCTTTAATCTTCTAAATTCCAGGAATACCTCTCTGCTTTATCTGGTTCCTGCTGGATTGACCTGTCTGCTCTGTGTATAGGACAGTCAATTTGGTGCCCCCCCCCCACCCCCCCCCACCCCCCCCATTTGGCCTGGCTAAGGGGTCACTTTGACATCTAACGCAGGCAGTGTCATCTGTCCCATCTCTTCCGCTTCTGCTTCCTTTTATTGTCAGTGCTGCAGGCTCGGCCATCCTCTGTTGATTGTGAGCCAACTTTAATGCCACAGCCCACTCAAGTATTCAAGCTTTGGCAAACAAAAACTGGTTGTGATTATGATTGCTTTGGAGCAGAGAATCGGGCTATCTTTGAATCGGGTTTTATCTGCACATCAAACTTGGTGCCTAGCCAACAAATATCTTTCATCTGACATGGGCTCATGTGCAGCTTAATGAGCCAGCTGCTTTTTAAATGCCAGGTAGCTGGGGATTGAAGGAGATTGGCATTTTTCTAACTCTGTGAACGGTCAGAGTTGTCAGCATTGGAGAAACCCCAGGTGTAAGATCTTCAGTCAATGTGCCTGAGGCGTCACTTCATGCTAAAACATTAACTCGGCTCAAAGCTGCAATCCATGCCAAATTGCCATTAACATGCTCTCCTTCTCTCTCGACACATTATTCCCCTCCCTTTTCTTTTCCCTCTTCCCCTCTGCTCCTGCTCCTTTGCTCTATGCCCTGACTGTGGGATTTACAAATATATCCTTGTCCTTTCCCTCTGTGGAGAGTGAGAGGAAAGAAGATGTGGCTATGGAGGAGGGGCTATTCCAACATTCACAGCAATAATGAAAGCTCTTCATTGAATCTAGAGGGCCCTGGTGATTTATGGGTGGGAGGCTTCCCTGATGCTAAAGATGCTAGGATTGCCCCACCTGCATAACATTCTCTTTAATTCTTCATCGAGTGAAAAGCACCATAAATATCAGAAATTACTTTGAATTCATGCCATCACGAGGACCGCCTACTTCCACTGCTATAGGCCCAACTCCGCCCCCGCCTCAGTTCATTTGCTGTTGGAATTCTCATTCATGCCTTTGTTACCTCTAGACTTGACTATTTTAACACAATCTAAGGCCTCCCATGTTTTACCTTCCATAAACTGGGGGTCATCCAAAACTCTGCAACAAGTCCCATTCATTCATTGGCCCTGGGCTTGTTGACCTACACTGGCTGGCGGTTAAGTAACACCTCAATTTTAAAATCTTCGCCCTAGTTTTCAAATCATTGCATGGCCTCAGCCCTCCCTATTGCTGTAATCTCCTCTCACCTCACAACCCTCTGAGTTAAATGCGCTCCTCCAATTCTGCCCTCTTCAACATTCCCCGATTTCCATTGCTCCACCATTGGCAATGGTGCCTTCAGCTGCCTGGACCCTAAGCTTTGGAATTCCCATTGTAAACATTTCTGCCTCTCTATTTCTTTCTCCTCCCTTAAAGCGCTCTTTAAAACCAACCGCTTTGACTCAGCTTTCACTTGTCTCTCCTAACGCAGGTATCTCATTTTTTGGTTCAGTGTCAAATTGTATTTGATTATGTGAAATGCCTTGGGATGTCTTACTATTTTAAAGATGCTATATAAATGCATGTTCTTGTTGTAGGTTATAGAAATGGAAGTTGATCTTACTTTCAAGGACCTGTTGGAATGTTATGGGTTAGAGCAAAGCATTCAGAACTATATGCTCACATTATCACTGTTACAGATATTGGGAAGCATGATGTAATTGAGGTTTCCTGTGCATTTTACAGGCGCCTCAAAACCAACAAAGAAACCAATCTGTAGCAGCGTTTCCTGAAAGGATTCAACTTCGACACAAAAGCTCAGTTCTCCTTTAAGGAATACACTGGTAAGCACCACAAGCTGAGTTCACTTTGAGGCAGGTATGTGCTTGCTTCTGAAGCACACATTCCATCTCACGGCAGATCTAAATGGAAAAAAAGTTGAAAAACCTCTTAAGGCAGACAATGCTTGTTTAAAACTTGGCCCTCTCAACCAACCAGGTCAACACAGTCATGTCTCACTGTCTGTTAATGCTGCCTGTTTTTCTAAGAGGTAATTAGTGGCTAGGCCCACGCTTTTCCAAAAGCTTTAACTGAGTGCAAAGAATGGGATGTCACATAAAACCGATAGTCTTTTGAATCCCCTGCGCTCAAAATATTTGGTGCAAAGAAGGTAAGAAATAAAGATGTAAATAGATTCGGTGTGTTCTAGTTTTTCTTCAAATATTTCCCCCCGCTCCACCCATGGAGAAATTAGGGGCAATTATCAACATGTTACCCAAGTGTGAAGCTGGAATTTTGGATTTGCGCCCATAGAAACCACTCCCTTATAGAAGCCACCACCTTATAGAAAACCCCCATTAAAGAAACCACCCCATTATAGAAACCCCATCTTATAGAAACTGCCCCTTATAGAGACCACCCCATTATAGAAACCCCCAAGTATTGAAATGTCACCTTATAGAAACAGACCATTACAGAATCCCCCATTATAGAAACCGTCCCATTATAGAAACTGCCCATTATACAAATCTCCCATTATCCACCACCCAGCCTGTTATTGTCTGAACAAGAGATGTCTGAGAGTGAAAGCTTATGAATATGTACTGGGTCGATATTCCTGATGCACCAGGGCCGATGGAACAAAAAGACTCTGGGGTCACACCTGTGACAGATGAATTTGGGACAAGCATTAGAAAGTGATCAACAGTTGGAGATGGTAGTTCAGGCCAAACTATTGAAGTAATTTAATAAACGGTTAGTCGCTGCAATAGGAGTTTAGTATGGGCTGATTTTTGAGATGGAGATGCAGTGGTCTAGGGGGCCTTCTTCATCCTGCAAACTTTCATATCATCCATGAAATCTGCCACAGTGTCTCCATACTCACAATTAAACATGATATATTTTTACTTTCAACGGTTGCCGATGAACACTGCTCACAATGTAACCTATGCATTCAGACAGCAAGATTCCATAATCATCTCAGTCCCAGGGCATCACTGCAGGAGTTCCTCAGGGTAGTGTCCTGGTCCCAACCATCTTTAGCTTCATCAATGACCTTCCTTCCATCCTAAGTCAGAATTGGGGATGTTCGCTGATGATTGCACAATGTTCTGCACCATTTGCGATGACTCAGATACTGAAGCAGTCCATGTCCAAATGCAACAAGACCTGGATAACATACAGGCTTGAGCTGATAAGTGGCAAGTAACATTTGCACCACACAAGTGCCAGGCAATGACCATCTCCAATAAGAGAGAATCCAACTATCATCCCTTGACATTCAATGGCACTACCATTGCTGAATCCCCCACTATCAACATCCTGGGGGTTACCATTGACCAGAAACAGAACTGGACTAGTCATAGTCAATAGGGTGGTTACAAGAGCAGGTCAGAAGCTGGGAATCCTGCGATGATTAACTCACCTCCTGACTCCCCAGAGCCTGTCCACTATCTACAAGGCACAAGCCAGGATTGTGATGGGATACTCTCCACTTGCCTGGATGAGTGCAGCTTCAATACTCAAGAAGCTTGACACCATCCAGGACAAAGCAGCCTACTTGATTGGCGCCCCATCCACCACCTTAAACAGACGCACAGTGGCAGCAGTGTGTACCATCTACAAGATGCACTGTAACAACTCACCAAGGCTCCTTCGACAGCACCTTCCAAACCCACGACCTCTACCACCTAGTAGGACAAGGGGAGCAGATGCATGGGAACACCACCACCTGGAAGTTCCCCTCCAAGCCACACACCATCCTGAATTGGGACTATATCGCCGTTCCTTCACTGATGCTGGGTCTAAATCCCGGAACTCCTTCCCTAACAGAACTGTGGGTGTTCCTACTCCAAATGGACTGCAGCGGTTCAAGAAGGCAGCTCACCATCACCTTCTCAAGGGCAATTAGGGATGGACAATAAATGCTGGCCTAGCCAGTGACACCCACATCCCATGAAAGAATGAAAATAAACTTTTTGAATGGCTCAAAAAAACTATAATGCACTGTCTGATGTGTTAGTAAGACATAAAGAGGGAAGGTCTATGCTAAATTGGCTGTTCTCAGCTGGTGTAGTAGTTGACAGGTTTCCTGCTGCTAACCTTTATTCAGTAGTTCTTAGTGGAAAGTGCGTGGATGTTAGGAGAGGAAAGGAATGAATTTGGCTGTGATGCCCCTCATTGTCAAATAGCCCACCTTCTGATGGTGAAATGGATGAAGCCATTGCCTGCTGTGGACCTTGAACCAGGCTAACCATAGGATTTCTGGTCAGAATCCCATTCCCTGTTGAAGGCACCAGGAGGACTACAAAGAGACACTTCAGCCTATCTTAACCTGCCCGTTCAGAGTTCCCAATTCCAGCATTGGCCATGTTCATTCTACCCAATGTCCTGGCAGATAATTATGCACCAACCAAAATTACGAAACAAAGAAAAATAGATTATCTGGTCAGTGCCCTTTGGGAGAGCTTGCTGGGTGCAAATTGGCTTCCCCATTTCCTACATTACAAAGGGATTACAATTCAAAAGCACAATTCATTTGCTGTAAAGCACTTTGGAATGCCCTGATGTTGAGAGAGGTGCTGTATAATAGAAGCCCCTTCCTCTCCTTCCCATTTTTTAAACAAGTCCAATTCCTGGTATCTCCTGCTGAATCACTGGAAAAGGACTCATCGTGTTAAAAGCGGAGTCAAACTCTCAAACCGATCCTGTAGTATCCAGCATCCTTGAGGTGGAAAAAATAATCTGTCACGATTTCCATTCCCGATTGCAATCTAGAATTCCTGCTGAAAATTTCACATCCTGGCTCACATATCAAGTGTGACCAAAGTACTGTGAGGCTGCCAGCTGGTCCCTGGCATGAGTTAGTGCCTTCAGGACATGAAAGGGAAAAATGTGGCTAAGAAAGCCTCTAAGTGTCAGGTATGGCTCAGTGGGCAGCATGTTTGACTTTGCGTTTGAAGGTTATGGGTTCAATCCCCACTCCAGGGCTTTTTGTTTCTTTCCATTAGATGTACTTAAAGCAGTTTGAAAGAACTGGCACTGACACAATGGGCCAAATGGTCTGCTTCTGCTCTGTAGGATTCATGAAGTCTCATCCTTGTTCTCAAATCTCTTCAAGACCTCACAGCCCTCCCTACCTCTGAAACTTGGTCAACAACGATCTGAGATAGAATCAGACAGAGTCATTATGGCACAGAAGGAGACCATTCAGCCAACCTGGTCCATGCCGGCTTTCTGTAGAGTAATCGAGTTAGACCCCATTCACCTGCATGATCACCGTAGCCCTGCAAATTTATTTCCTTTGAGTGCTCATCTCCCATTCTGCCTCCTTGCAAATCCCTGATTTTAATCGTTCTGCTGTTGGCGCTAGTGCTTTCAGCTGCTCGGGCCCCAAGCTCTGCAACAACCTCCTTGAAACTCTCGACCTCTGTATCACTCCTCCATCCGGCGATATCTTTGACCAAGCTTTTTGGTTACCTGTCCTAATATCTCCTGATGTGGCTCCGTGTCAAGTACTGTCTGGTTGTCACTCCCGTGATGCTCCCCGGGAGGTCTTACTATGTTAAAGGTGCTATGTAAATGCAAGTTGTTGTTCTGACATATAGAAATTGACTAGCATTATGGAGTCAGTGCTGGGAATGATATGTCATTAAAACAAAAGGTCAAGCCAGCTTGTGGGTGACATCATCAGAGCAGGACATGAAACGCTGTTGAACATTAGCCAGACACAGAGTAATTTTTAAAAAGAGGCTGTCAGTTATGTTTAGACTAGCACATACCTGAGCTGGTGTGGGACCTAAATACATGGTAAAGGAAAACAAAATGCCAGAGCTTTTGTTGTCAATAAAACAGCATGAAATCCAGCCCCTTTATCCTGTCGTTTACACAGCATTACTCGGGTAAACAAAGAGAAAGGCCGATTGCCACATGAGGGCCCACCTAATTGTGCAAAGGTCTCCCAACCAAGTGGCAACAAATACTAAGATATCAAGCATGGACAGGAGTATATTATAACTTTTCATCATGCTCTCTGGATGACCTCTCTACTGGTGCCACAGAACAATAGCTGGAGGATTTTACTGTGTGTTTAAA
>NC_054492.1:27115810-27133310 GCF_017639515.1 Carcharodon carcharias | reverse complement strand
TGTGTGTGTGTGTGGATGTGTTTGTTTGTGGCGGGGATGGATGTGTGTGTGTTTGATATCACTGAGCAGGAAGATTCTGGGATTTTTCACTGGTCCTTTTCCAAGTGAGAATGAGGGTGCAGCAATTCCTCCTGGCTTATGGGGTGGGGGGAGGGTGGGGGAGGGTGTAAATCAGCCAAAACTCCTGTTTTTGATTACCATGCACTCCACTCCTGCTGCTAAATTGCGTGTGTGTAGATATCTGGTTAAAGACCCAGTTAGGTTCCTATCCCCTTGAAGTTTTATAACCTGGTGCCAAACATTGTTTGGGCTAATACATTAAGAATGGGCACTTGGGTAGGTTACAAGAGGCAGTCAAAAGAGCAATCCTTATTTATATTGCACCTTTCACAATCTCAGCACCTCCCAAAACACTTTTACAGCCAGTGAAGTACCTTTCCAGTGTAGTCACTGCTGTAATGCAGGAAACACAACAGCCAATTTATGCACAGCAAGCTCCCACAAAAGGCAATGAAATAAATGAGCAGATCATCTATTTTAGGTGTTGGTTGAGGGATAAGCACCCCTCCTGTTCTTTCAAATAACGCCATTGAATCTTTTACATCTGAAAGTGTCGCACTCCCTCAGCACCACACTGGGGGTGTCAGCTTAGCTTCCTCTAATGTAGGATTTGGAATAGGGGTATGACTGCACAACCTTCAGACTGGAGGAGAGAGTGCCACTCACTAATCCAAGTTTGGTACTGGAGAGTGATTGTACCCTTGTAAGATTCAGCTGTCTAAGGAGAGTGGGGAGGGAAATGAGAAAATTTAGCAATTGTTACGTAACTTAAACATGAAATAATTTTTTATTCAAAACAATAAGTGTCTCTTTTCTTTGCAATTGCAAACAGAAGATTCTTAGCAAAGATTCACAAAGATTTAGGGAAGCCCAATAGATGAACTGGTGTTATAATCCTTTTTACTGTTATTCTTCTGCAAGGGAAACAAACATTGAATTTGTGAAACTTATCAATCACTCCATTAAGATTGGACTACCATGTAAACACTGCCAAAACACATTCCCAACCACCAGCGTGCATAACAAGCAAGAGCAAGACAGCACATGAGAATAATCAATCTAACTAGATTCTGCAGTAGAATACTGAAATTTATTTACGTCTACTGACAGATCTCCCATGGTATTGCTCACAGGAAGCCTGGGAATGGAGCTATGATACGCACAACTGCTGGACTGGCCCGTACCTGAGCGGGCTCTGTGCTATAATAGATAAAACCAGGTAATTGGACTGTCAGTGAAATCATTGATTCATTGTTTGTAGGTGGTGAAGAACAGCAAAGGGTTGGAATGGTGGCTAAGGGTCAGATCCAACATTATAGGGTGAAGAAGGGTCATACGGACTCAAAACGTTAAACTCTGTCTTTCTCACCACAGATGCTGTCAGACCTGCTGAGCTTTTCCAGCATTCTTTTTGTGTTTTTGTTTCAGATTTCCAGCATCCACAGTATTTTGCTTTTATAAGGTGATTTTGGAGTAATACTCGGGCTTCATCTGGCTGCATCTGAAGCGTGAGGGGCCGTTTTGTCTCTCATAGTATGGAAAAAGAAGTAGAATTATTGAAGGACTGAAGGACTGAAGAACTTAGGGGGCTGAGTTAAAGCAAACACAATATTGTCCACTTGGGCTTTACTCTCTGGAGAAAGGGAGGAAGTGGGGGAACAGAACTGGATAAAGGTCTCTTGGATTTCATAGATATGAGCAATTTAGGTTCAAGAAAGTTATTCTGTTGACATAGAATGTGAGGACATGGGGGCACTATTTTAAGTTAAAAGTTTCAAAAGAGAATAGGAAGATTAGGCAATGTATTTTAGTACGAGAGAGATAGAATTGTAGACGAAGTCATCAATGGGTGGTGGGGGAACAGAAGGACACTGATTTTAAAAATGGACTGGCTGCATTCCTGCTATGGATGCAGGGGTAATAGTTCCAGGTTCATGGGGGAGGGAACTGACGGATGGTTTGATAGGGTAAACTAATTGAAGCAATTGTCGTCTCCTACCCAGAACATTGAAATGTTTCCACAAACCTCCTAAGATCAGTTGTTTGCAAATTTTAGGCTCTAGGTTTTTTCCCTTCTGCTGAGGATATTTTCCATTTAAAGGAAGTGTGGTATCTGACGTGTTACATGCCAGATGCAAGACTTTTATATGTAAGTAAAATAGGGTGGAAATTGCCACCAGTGATCTCATCATATGAATGCATAATGCATTCAAACAAACTTCCCTTCTCTGCTAAATTCATAAAGGCGTAAATTATTTATACTAAAAAAGAGTTGGCATTTATCATGACTCTGTGAATTCAAGAAACTCAGCACCATCCAGGGTAAAAGCAGCCCATGATCAGCACCCCAATCAACACCTTAAACATTCAACATTCCCTCCAACATCAACACACAGTAGCAGCAGTGTATACCATCTACACAATGCACTGCAGGAACTCACCAAGGCGCCTTCAACAGCATCTTCCAAACATGTGACCTCTTCCAACTAGAGGGACAAAGGCAGGAGGTGCATGGGAACCTGCAAGATCCCCACCAAGTCACACATCATCCTGAAATGTATCCTGACTTAATTATTCCTTCATTGATGCTGGTCAAATTCCTGGAATTCCCTATCTCACAGCACCTTGGGAGCACCTTGAACACACATACTGGGGTGGTGCAAGAAGAAGGGTCACTGCCACCTTCTCCAGAGTAACTAAAGATGCACAAGAAATGGTGGCTCTGTTAGCAATGCCCAAGAATGATTTGTTTCTAAAAAAAGGGGCCACCTCTAGACATTTAGCACAGAATGAATTCATTTGAAGTACAGGAACTGTTGCTATATCGGCAGCTACAGCAGCCATTTTATACACTTCAAAACCCGACATAGAATAGCAAGATGAATGGTTAGTGGAAAAACACTGACCAGAGTTTGCAAAGAACACCCTCCTCTTTCTGAAATCATGCCATAGGATCTTTACCAGCTGCTTGAATCAGAAGATGGTCCATAGGGACAGCATCAGTAGCCCAAGGATAAATCAAGAGAACAAAGGATAGGGGATAGCTTGGGATGCACCATTCAGCTGTTGTTCCACAATTTACCAGTTGGCAGTGCTTTTTTAAGGAAAAGCAAGATGGCACAATCACATCATGTATTGTGCAATGGAATGATCCCTACATGATGCGATAGTTCATCAGATAATGGTTGATGGTTTTATAGAGCGATTAATTCCAAAAATGTATGACTGGGTTGATGGGAAAGTGCAAGATAATCTATCAGAATAGCATTGGAATATATGGACTCCTGGGCAAACTCCACCCCAACATGCCAAGTTGGCTATTGTATACTATCCTTACTCAGGAGGGCCAGTATACATAAGACACAGATTTAAGGTAATCGGTAAAAGAACCAGCGGGAAGATAAGGAAATGTTTTTTGACACCACGGCCAAATTTTGGTTTTGGCGTGTGGGGGGCGGGTCCAGCATGCCGATGCATAAAATGATGCGTGGTGATGTCAGGCGTGTGTCCCTATGTCACCGCGTATCATTTAGTGCTTTCGTTTGGCGGGTGCGTGCCTGCCGAACGGTCAAAGGCCGGTTAAGGCCTTAAGTTGGTGGGCAGGCGAAGAGCCCAAGCAGCCTTCGCGTTTTTCAGGAAACCCGATCTACGGGCGGGATGAGGTTTCCTGAAGGCTTTATCAAATAAATTTTTTTTTCACAATCCATCAACATGTCCCAGCTCATGTGACACTGTTACATGAGGAGATGTCTAAATAACTTTAATTTTTTTTAAATTTAAAACTTTCAATACGAACTTAATCTCCCTCAGGCAGATTTCCGTGGTCGTCCATGCGCATGTGCAAAAGAGCGTAGGCCCCGACTCTCCCTCCTCCGCACCACCCCACCCCTCCCCCCCCCGCCAGCCCATGTAAAATGGTGGCACACAGCTGATCGCGTGCGGCGATCTGCTCCACGCCCACCCAAGCTGCTCCCGACTAGTCCGCCTAACAGGCAGAAAATTCAGCCACTTGATATATTATCATCTGGGATGCGGTGCCTGAAAGG
Organism: Carcharodon carcharias; assembly: GCF_017639515.1. Classification (NCBI taxonomy): domain Eukaryota; kingdom Metazoa; phylum Chordata; class Chondrichthyes; order Lamniformes; family Lamnidae; genus Carcharodon; species Carcharodon carcharias. Next base: position 27,129,204 of record NC_054492.1, on the reverse strand, counting down.
GCAGTGGAAGCAGATTCATTAACAACTTTGGAAAGGGAATTGGATAAAAACTCGAAGGGGAGAAATTTGCAGGACTACAGGGAAAGAACAGGGGAGTGGGTCTAACTGGATAACTCTTTCAAAGGCACAATGGACTCATTCTGTGCTGTACCACTTTATACCTCAGGTTAAAGCAGTTTGGAAATTAATGGAAGGAAAGATTGAAACAGCGGTTTACTCCGTTTCTCTCACCCTCTTTTTGGAGAGAAGTATGAATGAAATTTTGTGCTTGTTCAGGTCAACTGAATGAATACTAAGAAAATGGAACATTCGCATTGCGTTAACATTGAGCAGTCCAAGAGGAGGGAAACCATCCAAGCGAATGACAAACAAACAATTAGGGGTCCACTGACCACCAATGGAGCACAAAAGCATTTGCACAACAGTCACATTATGTCCCAGTTTGATGAGTCCTTGCTTGATCTCGTGTATTTACATAAGGATACTTTTTGCAGTTATCAGGTATAAGTGTTAGAGCCCAGAATAACTGGGTCAAATTTTAAATATAATGCAGAGTTTAAGCCTATTTTAATTAATCACATTAAATGTGGAACTCAGAAATTATACCCAAATAAATCTCAGGAGTCAAGTCTGCAGATGAGAAGTTGAGTTACAGCTTTCTTAAAGGCTTCATGTAAATATGGCAAAAAAAATAATTGTTCATATGTAATGATGTGAATGGCCTATGGCTTCCTTTGCTGTCACAATGGGTCAGTGCTGGGTTCTGCCAAAGGGTCTTTGCCAACTTGCTTTTTGATTTTCAGACACTGCATTTTTAACATTGTTTGGTTGTTTTTCAGATTTTTGTAGTATTTGAACAAAGCTTTACTTGTGCTATTATTGCAGAAAGGCTGGTAACCCAGACTCCCAGCTAAGCTTAGGCTGCCCGGCACTAACACGACAACAATAACCTGCATTTATATAGTGACTTTAATGTACTAGAATGTTCAAAGGTGCTTCCCAGGAGCGTTAATCAGGCAAAACATTGACACCAAACCAAAGCAGAAGACATTAGGACATGTGGACTACAACGTTGGTCAAAGAGTTAGGCTTTGAGGAGGATTTTAAAGGAGGAGGAAGAGGCAGACAGAATGTGGGAGGGAAGCACATCCCATAGAATCATAGAATTGTTGCAGCACAGAAAGAGGCCATTAGGCACTCTGTTGGAACTAAAATGGAAGGGAATCAGCCAGGGGCCATTACCAAGTGACTCCTGCTTGAAAGTTTGTGCATGTGGATGTCTTATGAAGGGAGGATTGGGCTTGGTTGCCTCTGATGCCTCTGTTGTAGAATAGCTTGCTAACATTGGCTTTCCATGCTCTCTCTCTCTCTCACACACACACACACACACACACACACACACACAGACTAGCAGAGAATGGACCCCTTGAGTGAGGAAGTAGAGGGCAGCCACCATACGTGGAAGCATACTTCAATGAGAGTCACCATCTGTAGGAGAGAAGAGCGAGAATGATGTTCAGGAAAGGAACATGAATTATGGCGGTTCTTACACTTACGGAACCTGCTTCTCCATCACGGTGTACAAGAAATCCCTTTGAGCTGCTTTCCCACCTCCACCCCACCCCTCCTTCCACAAAGAGATTGCCCCTTTAAAAAGTATCAAATGAGAGGACGACAATGGTTTCAATTATAATAGGCAATTTTTATTCGGTGAGGACGTGATATTCTGGGCTTGTTGCTCTTCTGATATGCCAGTTGTCTGCAGAGCTCCAGTTTTCCCCAAGGTGCAATAGCCCTTGCCTTTATTAACTTCTTTCTGCGTTGCAGTCTTTCCAGTTCAAGGACAGTGCACGATACAGTTCAATGGCTTGTAAAAATACCCAGTGAGGCGGACTGCACAGTGCCCATGAAGTCACAGGACAATAAGTATAATTAATGAATGCAGGATATTATTTAAGCTGATCAGAGAGATAAGGATGGAGAGTGAAGTGGGGGAGTGGATGGATAACGATGGAGAGTGAAGTGGGGGAGTGGGTGGATAACAATGGAGAGTGAAGTGGGGGAGTGGGTGGATAAGGATGGACAGTGAAGTGGGGGAGTGGGTGGATAACGATGGAGAGTGAAGTGGGGGAGTGGGTGGATAACGATGGAGAGTGAAGTGGGGGAGTGGGTGGATAACGATGGAGAGTGAAGTGGGGGAGTGGGTGGATAACGATGGAGAGTGAAGTGGGGGAGTGGGTGGATAACGATGGAGAGTGAAGTGGGGGAGTGGGTGGATAACGATGGAGAGTGAAGTGGGGGAGTGGGTGGATAACGATGGAGAGTGAAGTGGGGGAGTGGGTGGATAACGATGGAGAGTGAAGTGGGGGAGTGGGTGGATAACGATGGAGAGTGAAGTGGGGGAGTGGGTGGATAACGATGGAGAGTGAAGTGGGGGAGTGGGTGGATAACGATGGAGAGTGAAGTGGGGGAGTGGGTGGATAACGATGGAGAGTGAAGTGGGGGAGTGGGTGGATAACGATGGAGAGTGAAGTGGGGGAGTGGGTGGATAACGATGGAGAGTGAAGTGGGGGAGTGGGTGGCAGGGGGTGGTGGGGATGCACAGGTTACTGAGATTTAATTGCGCCCCATAGGCAATTTAGGACCCACAATGGTTTCCCCGTTCCTGGGAATTTTATTCTGTGACCAGTTTTATTTAGTTGCTGTGAAAAACCCCTATTTGCTCTTATGACAGGGTAACTACTCTGTAAACAGGAAGCAATCTAGTTTTCCTGAGTTTAAACAAAATACCAAATGCTCCTTTAGAGGCTGACCTTTGATTGACTTTTTGCTCAGCATGATTTTGAATGGAGTGTGTTTTTTTCCCGCAGTTACTCTCCTCAGTCTACTGATTGGTGCTCTTAGAGTAGCTCAGCACAGAAGGAAGCCATTCAGCCCAATGTTGGCTCTTTCGAAGACTACTGTAGAATAGTTGCAACCCAGAAGGAGGCCATTCAGGCTGTTGAGTCCATGTTGGCTCTCTGGAAGAGCAATTTAGCTGGTCCCCCACCCTTTCCCTGTAGCCTTGCATTTCTTTCTCTTCAGGAACTTATCCAATTCCCTTTTGAAAGCCAGACAGAATCTTCTTCCACCACATTCTCAGGCAGTGCATCCCAGGTCCTAACATCTCACAGAGCAAAAGAAAGTTTTTTCTCATTTAGCTTTTGGTCCTTTTGCCAGTCATCTTAAATCTGTGTTCTCTGGTTCTACCTACCCTGTCCAAAACCCTCATGGGTTTGAACATCTCTTATCAAATCTCCTCTCAATCTCTTACCTAAGGAGAACATGCCCACATCTCCAATCTATCCAAATAACTGAAGTCCCTCATCCCTTGAACCATTCTCGCAAATCTTTTCTGCACCCTATCTAAAGCCTTCACATCATTCCTAAAGTGTGGGGCCCAGAATTGGAGTCAATCTTCCAATTGAGGCTGAACCAGTTATTTTTATAAAGGTTAATTCAGTTGGTATTGCTGGCTGCTGTATCTTCTCCAATCTCCAATATTTGTGTATCTTTCAGGTGTGTGTATAAGATCCCAAAGCCACTGTTTCTGGAATTTAGAGGTTTGAAGAGTGCTTTGATCGCCTTTTTCAAGATATTAAGGGGAACAGATCGGGTAGATGGAGAAAAACTACTTCTGTTGGTTGGGGTATCAAGACCCAGGGGGCATAACCCAAAAATTTGAGCCAGGTCTTTCCCGGCATGAGATTAGGAAACTATTCTACTGGTGAACGGTGGTAGACGTTTAGACCCTCTCTTCCACAAACGGCAGTTGATGTTGGGCCAATTGCTAATTTTAAGTTTGAGATTGATAATACCTTTGCTTGACAAAAATCTAAGAGATATGGGGCAAAAGCGGGTTTATGGAGTTAGGTCACAGGTCAGCCATGATCTCGCTGAAACAGATCATGAAACAGACTTGAGGGGCTCAATGGCCCCTCCTGTTCCTGCCTGTCATAACCTGACTTTTATTGCTCTGATAACACAGCAACTATAAACATGTTATTTCAGTAAATAATAAGTGCAACATCAAAACCCAAATCATCTCCTATTACTGTGACAAATTAAAAATTAATTAAAACCCCTGTTTAAGAATGCATTGAAACATCTGTTAATTTATAATATTGAAGTTACCAATTGTTTGTACGTGTGCAGTAGCCACAAAATTCTCCTTAAATAGATTCTGCCCCAGTTTCCCCCCCTATTTCATGTCCATCGGCTGCTGGTGGCTCGAATCCAAGAGCGGTAATTCTTTGTAGTCCGGCCAAACAGATCAACAATATTCCATCGCCGAGTATTTATTAAATCTGAAATACTACTTCAAATTAAACTACAACATTAAGACAAGGGGCACAGGTTCAAAGTAGCAACTGGCAAGTTTAGGACTGATGACAGGAAGTTATTAACAGAAAGAGTGATCAACACATGCAATGGACTTCCTGGTATGTAATGAAAACATAAACTCTGGAGTCACTTAAAGTGGCAGCTGGATGCTGGAATGTGGGGACCAGAGATTATTTCTAGTGAGCTACAATGGCCTGAATGGAATTAGGTGGAACCTATAGCACAGAAGAAGGCCAATTGGCCTATAGGTCTGTGCTGGTGCTTATGCTCCACATGAGCCTCCTCCAGCTCTAATTCATCAAAACCTTTTCTATTTTGTCCCTTGTGTACCCAAACCTCTACGTTTACTCCTTCTCAACAGTTATTGACCACGTCAGAGGGCTGCCGATCATGGAGTACTCCTCTGTTCATGGTAGGCTTTGCATTGGACGGATTGTGTGGAGCTGATGTTTCACTTCTCGGACTGGGTGGTATGATAGGTTAAAAATTGACCACTGGTGCTTCACTGCTGGGCTGTGGGGTTGAATCCAGCTAAAGCTGCTGAGATGAAAGTCTCTCTTGTTGCCTTCAGAATCCTGTGTGAAATGGGGCTGGGCAATTCAAATCCTGGCCTTGATGGGCAAGAGCCTATGGAGTGGAACTAGCTTTAATTTGGCACTAAACTGGCAAGTTCCACTCAGATGAGGGGGTCACAACATGGCGACTATGGGAAATGGAACACCACGGGGCACTAGTTTGGGGGCTGAGGCACACTATTAGAAACAGGAAAGGCCATTCTGCCCTTTGAGCCTGTCCTGCCATTCAGTTAAGAGCAGTGGTTTTCCAACTTTTTTTAGGTTAAGGAACCCTATATTGTGAAATTCTGTGGAACCCCAACGCCCTCTGCCTCTTCCCCTCCCACTGCATAAATATTAGAAAGCTAAAATGAAAAATAACACTTTTGAAATGAATGAAAATGCAATAATTTTAATGATTATTTTTCAGCAAATGTAAAGAACAATCTATCTTGAAAAACTGAAAAATTTGGTACAATTTTCAAATGACCTAGAAATTGTGTGGAACCCTTGCGTTCCGGCGATCATTGGTTGAAAAGCACCATGTGAGACTATGGCTGGTCTGCACCTCAACTCCACTTAAACAGCGTTTTCCCACATTCCTTGATACACTTAACTACCAAAGGTCTATCAATCTCAAGCTCAAACTAACCCGCAGCAGCACTGCCTTTTGGGGTGATGAGGGTGGTAAGGAGCATTTAGAGAGTTCCAGGTTTCTATTAATCCTTGTCTCAAAAATTGCTTTCTGATTTTACTCCTTAATAGTGGGTCAAGTGAGAGGGAGCTTCACTCTGTGTTGGAACATCCTGCAACTAACCTGGGCGTGCTTGATGCAGCTGGTTTCTACTGAGTAAAAAAAGTTAAAATATTTCCATGTTCACATCGATTCACCCATTAGCCAGCAAAAAAAAAGTACAAAATATGCAGTCACTGATATAACCTGTACTGGGGACAGCAGGCATTTGTCAATCTGGGTCTTATGGGCCGTTTTAAAGATGTGAGAATTTCACATGTTGTGACAAAGCAAGTTTGGTTTGGTCTGCAAAAACAAACTAACAGCAAAGACTGGAGAATGTACAAAGCTTTTTATCAGAAATTTAAACATTATTCTTTAGTGAGGCTGATTTCAATGACACAGTCAATGTACTCAAGCAAACTACACACAAAAGATTACAGCCTTGAGGTCATTCATCAGAACGCAGACATGGTTGCAAATATACTGAAGTTTCTGGGTATCTGTTCTTTAATTCACTCCTGGGTATCTGATTTTCTAAATATAAACCTGAATTTGATTCCAGTTTATAACAGGCTCCTGGAAATCAATTATTTTCTAAACATAAATCATCCGAGTCCTTCAATTAGACTCCCAGTTATTCTCTAACTGAATCTGATCAAATCTGCCCTCAAATAACATCAATAAATCATTCATCTCACAGCCTATTTGTGGGGAGCTTTTGGTGGGGGGGTGGGGGGTGGGGGGGGGAATGGCTGCCATATTTCCAACATACTAACAGTGATGGCTGCACTTTGAAAATACTTCAATGGTTGTAAAGTGCTTTGGAATGTCCTCGCGTCATGAAAGATGCTATATAAATGCAAGTTCCTTTTTCTTTTCATTAGCATTTGGACCTCTTAATTAGATTCCAATCTGCAACCCACTCCCAGGTATTTGTTAATCTATACAAATATCATTAATCCATCAATTAAGATTCCAGATTTTAGTTTGCCCCTGGGTATCCATTATTTTAATACGTAAACTATCTGAATCCCCTCCATTAGATTCCAATCCGTACCTCACTCCTAGGTGCCAGTATTTTAAAAATAAACTATCTGAGTGCTTCAATTAGAGGTCAATCTGTAGTTCACTCTCAGTGTCGATTATTTTATATTTATAGACTATCCAAGTCCTACAATTAGATTCAAGTTTATAACTGATTCCTGAGTGTATGTTAGAGAAAATAATCTGAAGCAATTTGTTCGGTTTCAATATGTAACTCATGCCTGGGCTAAGCCATTATTTGGTGTCACTCTTTCAAAACTGGCTTAAAAACTGATGGTGGGACTCAATTTTTCAAGATAAAAGATGAGTCATCATATTGCCTTTGGTTTGTAATTTCCTTTTCCTGCCATTCTGGTAGCATTAATCTCTAAGTGAAACAATGGGTACCATGTGGATATTCAGTTATGTTACTGACATCGCCACCTGGACTCAACCCTCAACCTCTCTGACGCTGCATTCGCTCTTCTCCCAAAGTTTCCTCGCTCCTCCTCTGAAGGTTTTAAACCTTCTGATCCAGGTCCATTGGCGTGGACAGCATCTTACCCACACAGCCATTCTCCACATCAGCCTAGACAGCATAGCAGATCGACAGTGGAAGTGGATATCACAGCTTTGTCACCACTCGCAAGTCCACAAATATAGTTTTCAGGAGGGGTTAGCGATCAGGAGTGAAGATTCTCATTTAGCCTTACCGAGTTCACAGAGCCTTGGTTGAAAGCAGCCACCCTCAGCACAAAACAGGAATCAATCCCTGGGATAAAAGCAAAATACTGCGGATGCTGGAAATCTGAAAAAAAAAACTCAGGTCTGACTGTATCTGTGGAGAGAGGAACAAGAGTTAACGTTTCGAGTCCACTGAAGCTCTGAGGAAGTCACCCCATGGGGGGATGAGGCAGCCCGGCTAAAAGTCCACTGAGTTTCTGCAGGACTGGACAATCTCAGCAGCAGGCGGGGCTAGAAAATCCTGCCCTTATTGGAAGGTGAAAACGTGCGATGTTGGAAAGGTAACTTTGTGTCACTGTGACAGTGAAACAAGGGTGACCTGTAGACCGGGAAGGAGCAAGTTTGCTACAAATGACTAAAATCACGGCCGTGGCCATATAGTAGCCTTCAATGATTGGCTAGTTAATATGCGTGCAGTTCTGTAAATCAGGCTTGAAGTGTTTTCATCTGAATATTTGATGTTATAATGTGGTTGGGGGGGGCGGGGAGTCCAATTGGGGGCTATAAATATGAAGCAATGCTCTCATCTGACATCCAAGTACATGCACCTTTCAGCAGCAGTCAATCAGGATGGCTTTCCCACCCCCTTACAGGAGCACATACTCCAGTGCCCCCACAAGTACCCTGCCTCAAATCAACAAACCCAACATACACCGAGGATTGGAACCAGGAATCTTACTGTTCCTTTTGTTTAAGCCCTCAATCGACTAAATGTTTAGCAACTGCTTACAAGTGAACTTGACAATGTGCCAAATACAAGGTTCACGAGAGTGTAGTTAAAACTCACAGGACAGCCTACAACCCAGCTCCCCCTCACCTGCTGCTTGATGGGCCTGTGGCTGTACATTTGCAGCCAGTCTCACTGCGAAATGTTAACCAGGTGGGTCCATAATGTCTAACACAACAATGCAAGACAATGCCAACAGGAGATATGGCTGAGTCAGCTTCCATATAAGAAGCAAAAAGGCCCCGTTAAAACACAGCTACTAAATAAAACCAATACATGGAACTTACAGCACAGAAAAAGGCCATTCGGCCCAACTGGTCTATACTGGTATTTATGCCCCTCACGAACCTCCTCCCACCTTACTTCCTCTAACCCTATCAGCATATCTTTATATTCCTTTCTTCCGCTTGTGTTTATCTAGCTTCCTCTTAAATACAGCTATACCATTTGCCTCAACCACTCCCAAGTTCCACAGCCTAACCACTCATCGAGTAAAGACGCTTCTCCTAAACTCCCTCTTGGATTAATTTGTGACTTCTTGTGGAAGAGTGCTTGGTCTTCACTCGGAAACTCCCTGCAATAATACCAAGTGAAATCCAAGAGTTGATCACTTGTGCAATAGTGAGAACCTGTGGCTCATCATTCCATACTGCACTGCATCCTGGAGGGAACTCCTAAATGCACCCCCCCACCAATCACTCCAGCGGAGAAGTCAATGACGACAGGTTTTTATAAAGTGCCTTCAAATGAAAAAGATTAGGGTTAGATGAACAAAATTTGGCATTGGGTCAATGATGTAGCTGTTAGGGCAGCTCACCAAAAGCTTCGTCAAAAGAGGTAGGTTTTAAGGAATGTCTTAAAGGAGGAGAGAGGTGTAGAGAGGTTCAGAGAGGGAATTCCAGAGCTCAAGATGTACAAAGCTGAAGGCACGGCCAAGAATGGTGGAGTGATTAAAATCAGGAATGCTCAGTAGGCCAGAGCTGGAGGAGTGCAGTGAAGTCAGAGAAAGGTACAAAGATAGAGAGGGGTTTGAAAACAATGATGAGAATTTTTAAACGGAGGTGCTGTGTAATGTAGCTAATATAGGGTAGTGAGGACAGGAGTGATAGGTGAATGGTACTAGGTGTCATTTAGAACACGAGTAGCAGAGCATTAGGTTAATCAAGTAAGGAAAGCTGCATGGGGATTGAAGTATCTAATTGGCCTCTTCACTGAGAGGTTGATACACTATGACCTGAAACAAAGACTAAGTGCAACCGATTTATAATGCAAATACTTTATTATCAATGAGTGACTCATTTTGTTGTTTTACTGGTAAGTTAGCTTTTTGTCTGGGTACTAATAGTACGGCAGAGCTATACACCAAAACTAGGCTTTCTCCCTATTTTTGCTGTATAATTTAATCTGATGTTGAATGAGTATATATAAACCAAAGTGCATTTTCCTGTTGTGTTCTGTATTCATACACATTGCACCATACATAAATAATTACAATGTAAAAATGACTCCATATTTACAAGTACAATATATATTTCATATAATATATAAAACTTTATATTAAATCTAGGTAGATGATATTTGGAATAGTCTTGTTTTTTTTTCTAATATAGGATTTCATTCCTGGAGGTTGACTGTTATCTGCTACTGTTCAGCATTATCTCCAGCCAACAGGGACAAGAAGTTATGAACTGTCTTGAATAGCAAGGTCCCCAGCCTTTTGCAAAGCTGATTCGAACACTGTTAGGATCGTATGGCCCGTCTGCATAATCTGTGTCTGTGGCTTGCTGCAGAAGGCAAGATTTTTCATAATCAAAAACCTTTATTGAGTATCCTGGCATCACCTTCCGGACAATCAAAGTCCGAGAATTGGGAATATCCAGCGTTGGGGAATTGACAAAGATTGGATGCTCACTCCGATTGTAGGCCCAGACCCCATCTGGCTCTCTGCTCAGCAAGATCCCATAGCCAATTTTGCTTCGAGTCCTTTTGACGGTCTCACTCCTGTTGTCCAGGGCTAACTGTCCGAGGCAGAAGCCGTTCCCGTGAGGTAGGTCATAGAATATACTGACAGACTGTTCATAAACAGTGTACAGGCGGCCAACTCTGGTCCGGTGCTCCCAGTACGCCACGATACACCAGTGGCTCTGCTTCATTGTGTCGGGCGAGAGACTGGCATCTGGATAAAGGGAAAACAAACAAACATTAGGACCAATGAAGCTCATGTCACCAACGCCCACAAGAGGCTCAACATGAACCCAGTAACCAAAACATTCCTTCTTTAAAGTACCTGTCCTTTCTTCTACATTACTAATGTCAGCCCTTCTGGACACAACACAAGTACTCTTACTGGACTTCCAGGTTAGTGGGTGGGATGTGTACAATTTCACTTTAACTGTGAGGAAAGCCCAGTAACCCAATGAACGATTCTGACCTTCCAAATATGACTGATATGTGGAGAGGGTTCATCGAGCTATGCAAGACCAGGGTACGGTATCGGTGGGTATGGAACAGGTACAGGGAATGGTTGAAACAAACCCAGTAAGACCATCACAGAAAAAGTAATGCTTTGTACAACTTTACAGTGTATAGAAGAACAGTTTTCCCAAATGCTACTGGTGCCAACATGGTAAACAAACTCAATAACCATTGTTAATATAAAGGAGACCTCAGTGTTGTTATGAAATATTTTTAAAAAATGAATTGAAGAATTACATAATTTATGGTACATAAAGGGGTCATTTATGTCACCCATGGCTCCAGTGGATATCCCTCTCATCTCCGAATCAGAGGATTGCGGGTCCAAGTCCCACTCCAGAGATTTGAATACAAAAATTGGTTGCGAGATTCCAGTACGGTACTGAGGGACCGCTACCCTGTCAGAGATGCTGTTTTTTTCAAATGAGAGGTTAAACTGAGGCCTCTCTAAGGCAGATGTAAATTTCAAAGAAGAGCAGGGGAGTTCTCCCTGGTGTCCCGGCCAACGTTTATCGCTCAAATCAATATAGGAGGATTATTTGGTCATTACCAGATTCCTGTTTGTGGGAGCTTGGTTACAACATCAACTACGCTTTAAAACTACTTAATAGATTGTAAAGTGCTTTGGGATGTCCCAAGGTCCTGAAAGGTTTGTTATATTAGTAGAAGTCTTTCTTTACATTTGCTATTCAATTGAAGCTGTGTAATTATTATAAAAGGAGACAGGAAAACGTATTGTTTTTCTAATGTCTATCAATTCCATTTTAAATAATATTACAGTCTCTGCAGCAGAAATTTATCATTCGTCATTGTCACCAATTATTATATTAAAAACCTGATTCCACATGGACTTCCTGTTGACATAACACAATTTTATGTCAACACTGGAACAGCCCATGTAAACATTTAGAATGAAAATCCTGTATGTAAACAGTTGCCTGGAAAGTTGCAGGCTGCAGCCAGGAGGTGGTGCTGTGGAGTGAGGTTCTCCCAATTCCATCATCATCTGGTCTTGGTCATCATCTGACATACAAACACATGAATTAGGAGCAGGAGTAGGCCACTCGGCCCCTTGAGCCTGCTCCGCCATTTAATAAGATCATGGCTGATCTAATTTTAACCTCAACTTCACATTCCTGCCTACCCCTGATAACCTTTCACCCCCTTGCTTATCAAGAATCTATCTACTTCTGCCTTAAAAGATATTCAAAGGCTCTGCCTCAACCACTTTTTGGGGAAGAGAATTCCAAAGTTTCATGACCCTCAGAGAAAAATTTCCTCATCTCTGCTTAAAAATAAGTGGTCACCCATTGAAGACAGTGACCCATAGTTCTGACCTCAGCAATTTACTAATAGCTTCCAAAAAAGTGATCAAAAATGTTCTTCATTCTTCTCAATTTATAACCAAGTTGAATCATTTGTCATTATTATACTGGTGGAATTGCTCATTAGAGAATCATCCCTTTAGCAGTGTAATTATAGGTCTTTATAGAACGTGGGCTCTCAAAAGGATTCATCATTTATCATCATGTAAAATGTTTGGTGCTAGCTCGAGGAATTTCTGTTGACAGGATTGGATTTTATAGACCAGTACTTTTAAAAAAAATATTCATTCATGCGCTGTGAGTATCGCTGGCAAGGCCAGTATTTTTGCCCATCCCTAATTGCCCTCAAGGAGGTGATAGTGAGTCACCTTCTAGAATTACTACAATCCATCACAACAGCTTTGACACTCAATGCCCCGAGAGGCTATTTCAGGAGACAATTAAGTATCAACCACATTGTGGGGGTCTGGAGTCGTATATAGGCCAGGCTGGGTAAGGACATTTGTTAAGCAGTTGGACTTTTTTATGACAGTCCAGTGCTTTCATGGTCACCATTACTGATAATTAAAGAAATCTGGAGTTTAAAAATCTATTAACTGAATTTAAATTCCTGAGCTGCCTTAGTGGGATTGGAACTCATGTCTCCTGTTCACTAATCCTGGCCTCTGGATTATTAGTCCAGTAACATTACTATTATTAGTCCAGTAACATTACTATGCCTGACTGCAATCTCAACACTGAATGGGCCTTCTCCCCTGGCCCAATGGCGGGGTTGGAACTTGGCAGTAATAGTGCATGTGAAACATTAGCACATGATGCCTATTCCTTCTCCGAACCCACTCCGCAGTGTAACCTCAGAACACAGCAGAAACAGGTCCACAATTTGGGTCATAAGACTGAATGAAAATAGCAGCTGATGGAAGTTTACACAAGTTGTGAATCCCTGGTCAGTGCACCCCACTGCAGCAATCTTTGTTATAGAAACACAAAACTGCAGAATCACATGCAACATCTCTTGTGCGACCACAAATAATTCACATAATTTTCCTGCAGAAATACTCACGTTTATGTCGCCCTTATCTTGCTTAAGCACAAGGAATTTCACAAGCTGTCGCTGTGCACTGTCAGGGCCAGGTCTTAGTTGGGGTAACTGGGCTGATTTAAGAATACCTTGCAATAAGTGGATCCCATATCAAAGTGTATTCAATTAAATGGAGTTTTTCCTGTATTGTATTTATACCTGTTAACTGAATAGATATCGTGACAAGACTGGAGTGACTCTGCCTTATTAATGCTCTCTATGACTAAGGCTCAGTTGCCAGTAGGTCTAGAACCTTCCACTTCTGACCATATGTTGTATAAGGTGGTATTATTGTACTGCAACATGAAAGGAATAGGAAGGCTTGGCCTAAATAGCCAAGTGGTTA